>NW_007378099.1:96527-114457 GCF_000475195.1 Diaphorina citri
GGTTCTGGATGCGGTTGATGACTTCCCAGAGTGAGGGTGTCGTGCGTGGGTCATCGATTGGTCTTTTGGAAACCAGGGGTCACTTCAATATAGTATGTAGAACTAAAAAAAAAAAAAGCTGTGTCAGCTTTCGGTAACTAACAAAGCTGACTTTGGCAACTTTGGCTGGTGAGACGGATGTGATCACTGCCGGCAGCTTGAAGCTAGACGAAATAACAGGGTTCTAGTTCTTTCTCTCGTCCTTTCCTAATTCTCTCTTTTTCTTTCTTCCCAGCAAAGCTCTCTCTTTTTTTATTACAATTTTTACGTAAATTATTTTGGACGGTTAAAAGAAGTCAACCTGTAAACATCTTCGAAATGGGTAAGAAACCGACAAACGGGGGTTCATCCATCAAACCCGTGAACGGAATTCTTACGTAACTTATTTTTGAATGAATTGAAAATTATTTAACTCGCACTGGTTCATTTGACGGAGAGGGGAGGAGAAGGAGAGCGGGGGGCCTCAACAGGGGTCTGGCTCGTTCATTTCCATTCATCCTCCTTGGGAGGGGAGGCGAGGTAGGGTTCTGCAGGTGGAGAGGGGTTGCGGTCGACGAGAGGTAGGACTGAGTTCACTTGCTTCACCGTGGGGAACTGCTGGTGCACGGGCACCTGAGGAAGATGGTTACGTGAGGGTTAGGCAAATAGAATAGATCCCTGTTTACCTACTCAAGGGAGCAGATTCCCACAGTGAAGCCCCTAACTCAGAAAACCATGTGTATATTGGTAAAGAAAAAAAAATAATAAATAATAATAATAAAAATTACATTTTATAATAAAAACTTATAAGAAAAAGAGGGAATGTCACAAAAGATCTAACCAGGTCGCAGTGACATAGGGCGTTTATTAAAGCCTATGGCCCTACCTTTACCAATACCAATATATGAAAAAGAAGGGAAAAAAGTTCAAGAATGGAGTAAATCCAAATCCTACTAGAATAAAGGGGTGTACTCAGCCACGTGAGAACAACTGAGAACTTTAATTGAGTAGCAACTAGTGGTGGTATTACCACTGTATATTTGTAGAAGCTTAATCCTTTCTTTAGGGTGGTTTGCCCCCACACCTAAACCTCTGAGTGGGCATTTTTTGTGTGACCTTATTACCAGTGTAAGAAGATAGCAAAGGAAACCCTTGGTAACACTGTGATATCCACACAACTTGTAAAAAGCCCCTCTGCTTCAATACAAAGAGTTTCATATTGTTCCTTACCACAGGAGCAGGGGTGGGGGCAGGGGGTGCAGGTTGGGTGATTTCCGGCACTGGTTGAGTAACAGTGGAATGAATGAGGATTTGCTGAAACAGTATGATCAACTTATTAACCTACCATCTAATGATTGGGATATTTACTACTGGGCCACTGGTGTACGACCAATCCCTCTTCAGTTCAACAATGAAGTCATGAAGTTACTTCAGGACCATACCAAGAATAAGGACAGACAGGCCCGTCTGAGACAACCTGATTTATATGAAACTGTATCTTAGATTAGTAGATAACTCCAGTATTTATAATGTGTAATATTGTTCCAAGAGAATACATTTATTTAGACAACAATTAACATTCTTTCTCAAGTCATTTACTTATAATTATGTTACTGTAGATAATAATATTTAAGCATATTTTCTTCTATAGTTTGCCCCAAAAACTATAAATAAATAAATTTTATATAAGAAAATGATTTATGTTGGAATTTTTGTATGTTCTCAAAAGTTGTAGATAGGTCCCTTGAAGTTTGCCACTGCTTTATTATATCAAGAGCAAAATATTGGCCCACACAAAGTTGTAGATATTATAGTAAATTTACTCAAATTATCTATTTATTGTATCTTTCATTTCTTCAACAAATAAAATTCATTAATTTAAATCTAGATGTTTTTTTTTCCTTCACAAGGTAGGTTGCAGCTTTCAGCAAAAAATAGAAGAATCAGCTGTGAGAATGATAGAGATTTGTTTTTCATAAGCTACTCACACTGCAACACTTAGGTATAAAATTCTATGGTTCCTTTGGGATTAGATCTCGTGCTCTCCTGCTTGACAGGCGTTACTGTTGGCTATCACATTTTGATCTATGTCATGGTATATTAATTTCTAGTGACTCTAATCTGAGCTGGAATGTGGATTTGGAGCAGCAATCACCAGTGTATGAAAATGTAGAAGAGGAGCCCGTCTTAACGTCACTGGTAAGCAACTGTTAGATATGTACTTATGGATACCTACTTTCGGTAGTCTTGATTTGAGCCAGATTATTGTTGTTCAATAAAGTTCAGTTTGTTCTTCTGTTAGATAATCAGACTGGTTTGATTTGGTTCTTAACATTGAAAGAAGATTTTTTCGAGTTCTAAAGTTCTACCAACATGAACTCTCTCAAAAAGATCAATGTAAGTAGTAAGTACTTGATTCCTTACAGAGCTACCTACCGGGAAAAGGATTGATCTCATACTAGGTCCTGTTCAAAAAGAATGTGTTTCCTATGTCCTAATTCCTAAAGCTCCATTTTTAGTATCATAATCTATGTCCGTTTTTCCAGGTGTTCTGTGGATCCCAAATTGTCAAAAACTCAGTGAGATCAATGTCCAAGGAAATTTTCCCACCCAGTCAAGAACCTGAAATCCCTGCCTATCAAGAGAGGGTCGGAGAACCACTGGAGCTTAGGAAAGCCAGGTAATATGCTCAAGTAATTCTTGGTGTTTTCAAAAGGGTCTTTACAATGCCCTCAAATGTTCTATGGGGTCTAAAATGTGGTCAAATTCTGTCCTTTAAAAAAAATAAATTATTCACTGATAAATAGGTATCCATTTGATTAGATTAAACAACAATAAACAAATACTTTGAGTGACATTGAAGAATGCAAAAAAAATTCAAAATGAAGAAGCTGTGGTGAAATAAGTATGCATCTATCTCTTAATGTAAAAGGCCAGAAAGTAAATTTTCTCCTTTCCCCTTTTGTCTTTTTAGTGTTTTGTGTAATCTTATAAGTTTCTTACTTATTATTGTTATTATTATTATTATTATTATTATTATTATTTTTTTTTTATCTAGATATTCAAATATTTTAAAACTGTGAAACAATAGAACCCATGTTCTCATTTTCTCTTGTGATAAAAATAATTCTTTTAAAGCTGTCTATGTTAGTAAAGGTTGTTGAAACCTTGAAAGGACAAGAATGAACCATGTCTTCAGTACAATACTGACAAAAAAACTTTAAAGGAAAGAATGTCCCACACCACACTCTCCTCTTGTCTAAAGCAATCAATATTGATTTGTTTTAGATTATTGTATCAATCTCGCAAGAGAGGAATGTTAGAGAATGGGCTTCTATTGAGTACCTTTGCAGCCAAATATCTGGATACAATGAATGAGGATTTGCTGAAACAGTATGATCAACTTATTAACCTACCATCTAATGATTGGGATATTTACTACTGGGCCACTGGTGTACGACCAATCCCTCTTCAGTTCAACAATGAAGTCATGAAGTTACTTCAGGACCATACCAAGAATAAGGACAGACAGGCCCGTCTGAGACAACCTGATTTATATGAAACTGTATCTTAGATTAGTAGATAACTCCAGTATTTAATGTGTAATATTGTTCCAAGAGAATACATTCATTTAGACAACAATTAACATTTTTTCTCAAGTAATTTACTTATAACAATCCGCTAGGGATCAGGAAGAGACCACCTTAACATAAAAAAAAAAAAAAATACTTATAATTATTAATTATGTTACTGTAGATAATAATATTTAAGCATATTTTCTTCTATAGTTTGCCCCAAAAAATATAAATAAATAAATTTTATATAAGAAAATGATTTATGTTGGAATTTTTGTATGTTCTCAAAAGTTGTAGATAAGGTCCTTGAAGTTTGCCACTGCTTTATTATATCAAGAGCAAAATATTGGCCCACACAAAGTTGTAGATATTATAGTAAATTTACTCAAATTATCTATTTATTGTATCTTTCATTTCTTCAACAAATAAAATTCATTAATTTAAATCTAGATGTTTTTTTTTCCTTCACAAGGTAGGTTGCAGCTTTCAGCAAAAAAATAGAAGAATCAGTTGTGAGAATGATAGAGATTTGTTTTTCATAAGCTACTCACACTGCAACACATAGGTATAAAATTCTATGGTTCCTTTGGGATTTGATCTCGTGCTCTCCTGCTTGACAGGCGTTACTGTTGGCTATCACATTTTGATCTTTGTCATGGTATATTGATTTCTAGTGACTCTAATCTGAGCTGGAATGTGGATTTGGAGCAGCAATCACCAGTGTATGAAAATGTAGAAGAGGAGCCCGTCTTAACGTCACTGGTAAGCAACTTTACAAGTCTTTCTTAGGTAACAAGGTTGATAAGACATCTGGATAGGCATCCAGATTGGTGGACCTTCCCTTACCTCGCCCACAGCGAAAATAAATCTTGTTGGACACAATCGTGCTCGTTAAACATAATGTAATGATGCTCGTGTGGTCTGTTTTTTAGCACGCTTATCCCGTAGTAAGTATGTCCCTCATCAGATGGGCGAGAAGAGACAATACCTCCAATTAAGGTGCTGGGTCAACCAACAGGAAAACACTAGAAAGTAACTCGTTGATATATGTACCTACTTATTTCCCATCGAAATAGGAGCGCTTTTTTGTGTCGATCCAACCAATAGGAAAACACTAGAAAGTAACTCGTTGATATATGTACCTACTTATTTCCCATCGAAATAGGAGCGCTTTTTTGTGTCGATGATGGGCTTCGAACCCGGAACCTTTTGCATCTCAAGCAAGCACGTACCAACCTTGTACCCATTATTTTGACTTTTCTCTGTCTTAACTTCCAGGTTCGTGAGCAATACATGAAGCGACTTCTTCAATGTTTGCATGAAAACTCGACCCGCTACGACAAAAGCAAAGATGTGGGAGACGGTGACGCCAAGTCTCATCGGCTGGAGAGAAGAGCGCACGCGCTGGAGAAGAAAGCGCTGAGGTCGTGCATGGTCGCCAAGTTGTATATCCGGTCTATGCTCACCATTGTAAGTTATTGAAACTTGGCACTTGACTTCTCTTATTCCTCGCGTCCGAAAATCGTCTTTTTCTTTGACATTTTTTCATGAAGTTTGCAGTTGAAAGTATTCCTACCCCAAAAGTCCTTTTTGGAGAACAACTGCTGTGATTCTCAAGAAAGAAATCAGTGCCAAAAGAACCCCGGCCTTCGTAAGAAGTCTAGGGCTCTTCTAGAACTTTTTGGAGAACAACTACTGTAATTCTCAAGAAAGAAATCAGTGCCAAAAGAACCCCGGCCTTCGTAAGAAGTCTAGGGCTCTTCTAGATAACTGAAGGGAAGTCACAAATACCATTGTAAGTTATTGAAACTTGTTCTTCTCCCATATGCGGTGTTGCTTCTCACGAACAACTGCTGTAATTCCAAGAAAGAAATCAGTGCCAAAAGAACCCCGGCCTTCGTAAGAAGTCTAGGGCTCTTCTAGATAACTGAAGGGAAGTCACAAAAGATCCTTTACAAGACTTTCTTAGGTAACAAGTAACAAGGTTGATAAGACATCTGGATAGGCATCCACATTGGTGGACCTTCCCTTACCTCGCCCACAGCGAAAATAAATCTTGTTGAACACAACCGTGCTCGTCAAACATAATGTAATGATGCTCGTGTGGTCTGTTTTTTAGCACGCTTATCCCGTAGTAAGTATGTCTCTCATCAGATGGGCGAGAAGAGACAATACCTCCAATTAAGGTGCTGGGCCAACCAACAGGAAAACACTAGAAAGTAACTCGTTGATATATGTACCTACTTATTTCCCATCGAAATAGGAGCGCTTTTTTGTGTCGATGATGGGCTTCGAACCCGGAACGAGAACCACTTAAGGTAGAAACACACTACCAGTGAATATCACGATCACGTCACGTCATGGGGAATCAGAATGATGTAGTTCAAAGTTTTCGGTCGGGTTCGATTCCCGCCAAGGGCGGATTTTATCCTATACAGGTAAGGTTTGTTCTCAGAACGGCTAGCTTTCTATTATCCTGTCTTTCATCTCTCTTTACTTTTGGGACAATAAGACCTCAAACTTCTTAAAAATAATAATAATAATGGATGAGAGTGAGAGAGAGAGCAAGAGGAGAAACAGGAAAGAGAGAAGGAGGGAAGATATTTTTTTCTTTAGGAAAACCTATGTTGAGGAAACTGATCTAAGTGATGAAAATATCCTTCAGAACTAAAATTTTTTCTCAGAATTTTCCTGTAAAGTAGAGATAATAGACATTTACGCGGAATAAAAATAGGCTTCTAACTTCGGAGTGGGTAGCATAGCATGGACTAACGTTCTTGATTTCAAGTGGACTTACCTGTGATGTTTTCACAAAACCTTATACCACTTCTTCTAGGAGGTTTTTCCTAAAGTTTAGAAAAGCTTAAGTACACTTTTAAACGACTTGAAATAAGAAAAGAGAACTTAAAAAGAAAAGTTGCATACCAAAATTCAAATCGTGTCGTGGGTAATGGGAACACTCTCATTTAAATCACATTGCCTACAGGACGATCGGAAATCGGAACTAAATCGTGTGAAACTCTCGACAAGCGGGAACGGGAACCTCATCCGATCCATAAGTTTCATAGTGGTCAAATGACGAACATTATTCAAGTTTCTGTGCTTAGAGCCGTATTTAGGGGCCCTCTGATCCACTATTGAACCTGGGGGCCCCCAGTTGAAACTTTGCGGGGGGCCCAAAAAAGTATAATATGTACCTACGCCACTTTACAGTTGTAACTTTGTAACCTTTTTTACTGTTCTGTTTAGGACGCTGAAATTCCGCATGCAGTCCCTGATTATGGTAAAGAATTCCGTACTCAAAATTCTCGAGGGCCATATTCTGCTTTTCCATTATGACCATATTCCAGGGTACATTATGACCGTATTCTGCTCTCTGTTCCCTTTCAGACCCCGATGTACTTGAATCCCACACCGCTCCTCCTGTATTATCTCTGGATCAACGCCTAGAACAAATGAAACACGTACTCCCCTCTGCTCCCTCCGAAGCTCAGAGCTAGTGAAACTTGTACTTTACCAAAACTACTAAACATATGTAGGTACCATAAAGTAAAAAAAAAATACTAAATATGTTTAGTTCAGTGTTCACTCCCTTCATTTGATGTGGCAGTTTTCATCTTGATACAACTACCTGCATTTAATACTAAATATGTTTAGTTCAGTGTTCACTCCCTTCATTTGATGTGGCAGTTTTCATCTTGATACAACTACCTGCATTTCAGAGTCAATTTTTAGCAATCATTGCACTGTCAGATGTGGCTTTGGTATAGGTTTGAGGCAGGATCTGAAACAGAAACAGAAACATAAATTACAAAACTATTCTGTACACAAAAGGTCTATCCGCGTAACAGACAGACATAATACATTTTTCGGGTGTATGCAATAAGCAACAATTTATTAAAATTTCGTTTTATTTTCATAGTATAACTTCTCGTTTTTTCTCTTTTCCAATTTTTTTTTTATAATCTTTTTCTACGTCAACAATGTAAATTCTCAAGGTTTTCCTATTTCATTTATTAGAGATTTAAAAAGATTTAATTAATATAAATAAAAGAAATTTCTTTCAGAACTACCAAAGCAAAGAACTCCAATGAAAATCCCCACCATCGACGAGATTCGAGCGTACGAAGAGAGTCAACGGACACAAGACTGCATCAACGTGGTGCCATTCCTATCTGCCCAGGACTTGAACGATGTGTCCTCCATCTTGGATTCTCTTCCACTCAACCTGGGACAGCCGGGTGTCAGCAGATACACAAGTAAGTCACCACTAAACGCCCGTTCCCATTTTTCGCTCGGAAAACAAATCGTGTGAGAGCACTAGTGGGAAGATGAGGTACAATTCAGTGCCCAGGGTTGGCAATGTTTTCTTGGCTATTTAGTGTAATCTCTCATGCAAAAATCGTGTCGTGGGTAATGGGAACACTCTCATTTAAATCACATTGCCTACAGTACGATTGGAAATCGGAACTAAATCGTGTGAAACTCTCGACAAGCGGGAACGGGAACCTCATCCGATCCATAAGTCTCATAGTGGTCAAATGACGAACATTATTCAAGTTTCTGTGCTTAGAGCCGGCCCTCTGATCCACTATTGACCTGGGGGTCCCCAGTTGAAACTTTGCGGGGGGGCCCAAAAAAGTATAATACGCCACTTTACAGTTGTAACTTTGTAACCTTTTTTACTGTTCTGTTTAGGACGCTGAAATTCCACATGCAGGCCCTGATTATGGTGAAGCATTCCGTACTCAAAATTCTCGAGGGCCATATTCTGCTTTTCCATTATGACCATATTCCAAGGTACATTATGACCGTATTCTGCTGTCTGTTCCCTTTCAGACCCCGATGTACTTGAATCGCACACCGCTCCTCCTGTATTATCTCTGGATCAACGCCTAGAACAAATGAAACACGTACTCCCCTCTGCTCCCTCCGAAGCTCAGAGCTTGGAGATCTCGTCCACCAATACAGCTCAAGACTCTCTCATTTCACCACGCAAGAGGAAGTGTGATGGGGCTCGACACAAGACGAAAAAACTGCTCAAAGTCTCCAAGGTGGCGGAGCTGGCGCAAAGGAGAATTTCGGGTAAGTGGGAATCGAACCTGAGACTTTTTTTGAAGAGGTTTTGATAGAGGGAACTGTAACTACTAAGGTCTTATCGTCCCGAAATCGAAGAGAGAAGGAAGACAGGATAGAAGAAAGCCAGCCGTTCCGAGAACGAACATTATCCCTTCATTGACTTCTGCATAATTACCAGAAAAAAAAAAATAGTCCTCAGAATGAAATATCCTTTCTTTATTCTGCCATCACCATTCAGCTACAGCTAAAGCCACTAGCTAGACAACAGTTTAAAGACAAATTTTGTACTTGATAGGTAGGTACTTACATTAACAAAAGGTTGAGAGATCTTGGGTCCCTTTCTCGCTATGGTTGGATGTTGAATACCTATAGGTGTTCAGTAATAAAATTCTAACTGAACACTTCAAGAACTTTGGTAGTAAAATTTAAACTTTAAAGAACTTCAGTAGAAAGAAAGTAAAAAAGTTCAAGTTAAAGAGTTATTAAACTGATTTTTATTTGAAAATCAACCAATGAGATTACAATCCAAAATGTCGGTCGGAGTTTTTATTTTTCGGGTAAAGTCTTCTTTAATCTTTAGGAGGTGATTTACGGTAAATTTCACAATTTTCACAAGATAATATTCAAAAAGAAAATCCGGAAAACATATTTTTGATTTAAAATAAAATTGGCAAAATAAAAATACTAAAATTGAAAATTTTAAACGGAAATGTCCGGAGCTTGACGCAAACGAGCAAGTTCAAACTCCGTTCAAAGTGAAGCTCCCTGATTGGCTGAAATGGCGACAGTGGCGCTAAGAGATACTAAAATTATTGAAAATTTTAAACGGAAATGTCCGGAGCTTGACGCAAACGAGCAAGTTCAAAGGTTCAAACTCCGTTCAAAGTGAAGCTCCCTGATTGGCTGAAATGGCGACAGTGGCGCTAAGAGAGCTGCGGATTCCGGATGTACTGCAGTACTAAAATTGAAAATTTTAAACGGAAATTTCCGGAGCTTGACGCAAACGAGCAAGTTCAAACTCCGTTCAAAGTGAAGCTCCCTGATTGGCTGAAATGGCGACAGTGGCGCTAAGAGAGCTGCGGATTCCGGATGTACTGCAAACTAAAATATTATTAGCATACAAGTATAGAATTCTACTCAAATATTATGACGAAATATTATGCATAACTTTTAGCAGTATTATATTATATTAGTATCATGCTTAATAAGAAATAGAATTAACATGGAGGTATGAATGTAAGTGGAGGAAGGGTAACGATCTCAAGCGGAGGTAAACTTCCCCTCCTCGCGTGCTCCATGGCGGCCATCTTTGAAATTGATTTCAACACATTTTTTAAAAATTCAAAACAAACATTCATTTCGAAGTGACTTTTTGAGTGTAAAAGAAGCTAACAAGTTGTGGATTTTGAGTAATATTTTGCCTCAGGAAAAAGGTAGAAAAGGAAAGCGAAGCATTTACTATTAATAGCTTTTCAGCCCGTCCTTCCTTTATTAGTACGATAGTAATAAAAAAAGGTATAAGGGACGGGCTATTGTATTCGCTTCGGTGTCGTCTGTCTGTCGGACCCCATAGAAGGACTTATCCAAACCTAGTCGACCTAATATCAAATTAAAGGTCTTTTTACCAGGAACACGAAAGTGGTGGTGCAAATTTTGTCCAGAAAACCATAAAGCCAAAAAACCAAAAAAAACCGGTTTTTGGGGGATTTTTGTCACATTTTCTCACACAAATGAGCTCTGATCTTGAAATTTGTCGCGACGACCTATAAACAATAATAATGGATGAGAGTGAGAGAGAGAGCAAGAGGAGAAACAGGAAAGAGAGAAGGAGGGAAGATATTTTTTTTCTTTAGGATCTTTAAGAGCTTTCTAAATATAGTTTCAAGGGGTGCAATGTACAATAGAAAGTAAAAAAGGGACCAAACTACGGATGAGAGTGAGAGAGAGAGCAAGAGGAGAAACAGGAAAGAGAGAAGGAGGGAAGATATTTTTTTCTTTAGGATCTTTAAGAGCTTTCTAAATATAGTTTCAAGGGGTGCAATGTACAATAGAAAGTAAAAAAGGGACCAAACTACTACAGGTAAATTGTTTGACTAGAAAGAAAGATTAATCACTTCATACAATGGAGAAGAGAATACTACCTTCCATCAATCCATGGAAGGGAAAATACTTCCTTTTATCACCTCTTCTTCCCCTTTCTATCATTTTATGGAAAGGAGAATAGAATACTCCCTTCTATCACCTTATAGGAGGGATTCATATTCTCCTTTCTATTTACTTTATATTTTATAACGTTAATAAATGATGAAATTACTTTTTTATCTTCTTCAGTTTTTGACCCCTTAAAACTACATTGAGAACAAAGCAAGTTTCATTGAATAGGTAAGTGAAACTTGTTTCACCACGCAAGAGGAAGAGTGAGGGGAGTCGCCATAAGACGAAGAAACTGCTTAAAGTTTCCAAAGTGGCAGAGCTGGCGCAAAGGAGAATTTCGGGTAAGTGGGAATCGAACCTGAGACTTTTTTTTTTTTTTGAAGAGGTTTGTTTGATAGAGGGAACTGTAACTGCTAAGATCTTATCGTCCCGAAATCGAGAAGAGAAGGAAGACAGGATAGAAGAAAGCCAGTCGTTCCGAGAACGAACATTATCCCTTCAGGATAAAAGCCGGCCCGGGCAGACAATAAAATTCCCCCTCCCTCCTTATTTTTGAGCAATGCTACTTTCTAAACACGTGTATTGATGATGACTATTTTCCTTTTTATTACCTATGTATGTTTTCTCACTACAAATAATATAATTCAATTATTTCTCCTATTACAGAGGTGGTTCTGGAAGATGAACAAACCCTATTTCAAGAGCGCGTAGCTCTCGTGTTTAAATTAGAACAAGAGCTTCAAGTCCTGCCCCTAGCTCAGCGATCATCATTGGAGAATCTCTCACTACAAATAATATATAATTCAATTATTTCTCCTATTACAGAGGTGGTTCTGGAAGATGAACAAACTCTATTTCAAGAGCGCGTAGCTCTCGTGTTTAAATTAGAACAAGAGCTTCAAGTCCTGCCCCTAGCTCAGCGATCATCATTGGAGAATCTCTACACTAAACTGTTTGGTCCCGGGCATAACTACTTCCTGGATCTGTCGGAAGAGAAACAAAGTGACATTACCAGGTAAGACGGGATACCATGTCAAGTACTAATACTAATTAATACTAAAATAAGAAGAAAATGGGTCTTCACTTGACTAAATAAACAAATTTATCGGTGGAATAGAGTCAACATTTTTCAACATCTCATGATGCCATTTTCAGGACTAAATTGAAAAATTGCAATGAAAGAAAAATATAAACAAACCAATATAACACATGACATAGGTCTTCACTTGACTAAATAAAGTGAAGACCTATTTTCTTCTTATTTTAGTAAGGTAAGACGATGTTATATTTGGACAGCATTAGGCAGAAAGGAACCAGACATCAGAAACCAACTTTGAAAACCCTTAAAAAAAGAGTACCTATTAAGCATTTTCCTTATAATCAAAGTTATTTTCATATAACATAATACAGAAAGAGTCTTCAGTCATCTTCTTAAGTTTGAGCTACTTTGGCCGAGTTATAAAATCCTGAGAAAAGAGAACACTTTTTGAGCTTTCTCAAAGATTTCACTCAAAATAACGGCCGAACAGTACATTTCTCGAGGTCCGGCCCGCGGACACTTTTGATCGTCATAAACTATCGAAGCTCTCTGCAAAATTTGAGCGACCTGTGGCTAAAGGTAAAGTCTTGAGAATCGCTTATTCCTTTTGTGCTTTTTCCTCGCATAGGCCTAAATAGCAAAAGTTTGGTCCGGAATGACAGCTGAACCGTACCTTCTCGAAACAGGGCCCAAGCTCAAGGACATTATTGATCTAAAATTTTCTATTCTTTCTAGAAAACGGATTGCGAGTCTTGTGGTGGCGGAGTTGGAACCTTACTATGCGGGAGAACCGAAGAGAATTGGCAACAAGAACCTGTTCAAATATTTGGCCAAGTACATCACGGAACTCATCTATACCATGAATTTGTGCCCTGGTAAGAATGAATCTTGACTAAACGAACTGCCTTGATATTTACTCCTAGGTCTATAACTTCAGTCGGCGTTTTTTTTTTTTTTTTTTTTTTCAAAAGTTTGCACCTTGGAATCGTTTTTGCATTACTTCAAGGCACATTCTTTTGGGAAGGAAAAAGGTAGGAAAAGAAAGCAAAGGAAAAAGAACAGAAAGCAAAGCATTAACTATTAATAGCTTTTTAGCCCGTCCTTCCTTTATTATTCTGATAGTACCTAATAAAAAGGTATAGTGGACGGGCTATTGTATTCGCTTCGGTGTCTGTCAGTCTGTCTGTCTGTCCCCACAGAAGGACTTATTCAAACCTGGTCGACCTATATACCAAACTAAAGGTCTTTTTACCAGGAACACGAAAATGGTGGTGCAAATTTTGTCCAGAAAACCATTTTTAATTTTTTCACATTTTCTCACACAAATGAGCTCTGATCTTGAAATTCGCGACGACCTATGAACTTAAAGCGAGAAAGTTTTAGATAACACTTCAGTCGATAATTTAAGACCGGTTTTAGCGTCACCTGTGTTAAGCTACGCCGAGCAAGGTCATTCAGATAACACTTCAGTCGATCATTTAAGACCGGTTTTAGCGTCACCTATGTTAAGCTACGCCGAGCAAAGCCAATAAATTGATAACACTTCAGTCGATCATTTAAGACCGGTTTTAGCGTTACCTATGTTAAGCTACGCCGAGGAAGGCCAATAAATGTGGATGTGATTTAAACATTATATTGGGAATAAAGGGAGAACGGGCTCTAGTCTTGATTGTAAATCATTACATGAAAGTAAAATCAAATCAAGAATAATAATAAACTGAATATTAAACAAATTAGGTAGGTACATAGGTACTGATTTTCTCTAATCACGATCGAATTAAACTACTGGCTAAAAAATTCCCGGAGAGACGGGCCCAGCTTGTTAGTCAGGCTTTACCCTACATTCGGCGACAATCTACCCGCCTCCTCACATTAGCCTCACCAAGCATGAGTGGGACCAGGAAAAGCCAGCAGCACGCGTTTGCCCAGATGTTCACCCATCCGATTACTAACCACGCTAAACGTTACTTATTTTCAGTGATCCGTGGTGAATTTTGTTTTAATGATTTTGCTTGGTTTTATGTTTCAGATGCTGCGGAAGTACATGAGAGAGTGGCCGAGTTCTTTGTAGATGGAAGAAGTATCAACTGTGAATCTGATATCTATGTAAACTAAACTATTGTGTAGGTATTTTTACCTACCTTTTTTTACCGTAATACATACGTACCTACAAGTACATAATTCAATCTAATTCTAATAGAATCTTTATTCATATGTAAAGGTGCATATTTCTGTATATTTGATTCAAATTTAAAGTGTATCTTTTTATCAGTTTCAATATGGCTAAAAAATTCCCGGAGGGACGGGCCCAGCTTGTTAGTCAGGCTTAAAACCAGCAGCACGCGTTTGCCCAGATGTTCACCCATCCGAATACTAACCACGCTAAACGTTACTTATTTTCGGTGATCCGTGGTGAATTTTGTTTTAATGATTTTGCTTTGGTTTTATGTTTCAGATGCTGCAGAAGTACATGAGAGAGTGGCCGAGTTCTTTGTAGATGGAAGAAGTATCAACTGTGAATCTGATATCTATGTAAACTAAACTATTGTGTGATTATTTTGCTTGGTTGTATGTTTCAGATGCTGCAGAAGTCCATGAGAGAGTGGCCGAGTTCTTTGTAGATGGAAGAAGTATCAACTGTGAATCTGATATCTATGTAAACTAAACTATTGTGTAGGTATTTTTACCTACCTTTTTTTTACCGTAATACATACGTACCTACAAGTACATAATTCAATCTAATAGAATCTTTATTCATATGTAAAGGTGCATATTTCTGTATATTTGATTCAAATTTAAAGTGTATCTTTTTATCAGTTTCAATATTACCTACAAGTACATAATTCAATCTAATAGAATCTTTATTAATATGTAAAGGTGCATATTTCTGTATATTTGATTCAAATTTAAAGTGTATCTTTTTATCAGTTTCAATAAAAGTATATTTTCGTGTAAATGTCATACATTCAATTAAATGTTGGTTATTCCTTTACACAGTAATGTCGTAAGTAGTAAGTAGATAGAAACTTACCTGTACGGCACATTGCCTATACAAAATGTGCGCCGTGTTTTTCTGAAACAAAGTCCTACATTTTACCCAGTAATGTAAGTAGTAAGTAGATAGAAACTTACCTGTACGGCACATTGCCTATACAAAATGTGCGCCGTGTTTTTCTGAAACAAAGTCCTACATATTGCATTCAAAACAAATTTGAAGGCGCTTTCTTCATTTTGTGCTCGTTTGAAATTTTTGGCACGAAAATTCAAATTTTTATCAAAAGAAAAAGAAGTGTGTGTGAGTGTGCCGACTTTAGCCCTACATATTGCATTCAAAACAAACTTAAAGGCGCTTTATTCATTTTGTGCTCGTTTGAAATTTTTGGCACGAAAATTCAATTTTTTATCAAAAGAAAAAGAAGTGTGTGTGAGTGTGCCGACTTTTTACTGATAACTAGTGATAAGCCAAGTGATTTTCCCTTGTTAACAGTCTTCCTTATCTTCAGGTCCATCTTCTATCTGCCAAGATGTCCCGGTTTCTAAACGTCTGCCAACTGTCGAGCAAAATCCTGAGGAAAAGTTCATTCCGGCATGTTCACATTGGAAGTCAATCACTCAGTGTAGGACAAAATAGAACACTACACGCATTATCAGCTCTAGCCTGTCCAAAGTCAAGTAAGTAGGTACCTACCTGCCTATTTCCACCAGCAAAGGTCAAGGCCTTCATTGTTTCCTATTCGCAAGTGTTAGAGCTAATGCTCACCAAAGCAAATTAGGCTGAGAATTACTTAAGATTGATCTGCTGAACCTATCATGATGGAATACCTAGCTTTAGCCTGGTACAGCATTTACCACAGGACTGTAATAGTGATGGTGGTACTTTTGGCCTAGGAATTGTGCTGCTGACATGCTTGGAAACATCCATTTAGGATAAGGTACTTGTGCAGAAGTCACGTCCGTGGAATATTGCTACCAAAGGAACTGGCACAAACGAGCAGTGACCAGTGTTACTATAGGGTTAGGTTAAACGCAAGAAGGAGTTTTCACAATTAGAGCAGTGATCTGTGTTATCATAGAGTTAGGTTGAATACAAAAAGGAGCTTTTCTTTTCCACGGACGTGACTTCTGCATAATTACCACACATTTTCTCCTCGTTGTCGATCGACTATGTTTGGACACACCTTCAGGATAAAAACAGAGTGGAGTGGAAAACATTTTTGCTCTCAGATGTATGCGGTTTGAGTTTGACGTTGTCGCTTCCCTCTCTCTTCACTTCCCTCGATGCTTTATGTGTTGCTATATTCTCCTCTCTGTTTTCTTTCAGTAAGGAGCAATTTCGCCACTCTTAGGCGGAGTTAGTAAAAGTAAAGTAACTCCGGCCGGGGCTAAAAACTCATGGTAAAGTGTTAAGCTCTGAGAATACTAGGAGAACGTTCGGGCGTCGTCTCCGAGAATTCTCAGTAAAGGCCCGTTCCCACTTGTGAGTTTCACCCGATTTTTTTCCGAATGTCCTGTAGGCAATGAAATTTAAATGAGTGTGTTCTCACTACGCACGACCCGATTTTTTTCCGAACGACAAGTGGGAACCGGGCTACACTTCAATAAGATATAGTAGACCGCGGACTACGAGAGTTACTAGACCTGTGACATGACCCTGATCTGGTGTTGCTGGCAGTAACTTACTGTCTCTCTGGATCATAGGCAATCTATTCATCTGGTTGCTAGTTAGCAGGGCGGGGTTGAGTCTTAAGGTGTGTCCACAAAGAGTCGAGTGTTTGGTCGATGTGGATCAACGTTGATCGAAGGCCGGGCACACATTTAGACCCTACTCAGGACACCAATACGAGACAAAGAAGATCCTTTTAAATGGGTGTCTCAAAATTGTCCTATTCATCCATGTCTCAAAATTATCTCAAACCATCCTGTACAACTATAGCTACAGATATAGCTAAACACTTTTACACTTGGTTCTGCCTACTCTACCCTGTAGGTTACACTTGACAAATGTTAGCTCAGAGCAAACACTTGAGATCAACAGTAAAATGACTAACAACAGATATTTATAACAATTACGTGCCTATGGCGCCTCCAAGATACATAACTATCAGCTGACTGCTCAGACATTGCTAGGCCGTCGCAGGAAAAAGATACACTTTTGGACAGCATTCAAAAGTTTACAAGTGGGTGGTTCTTACCCATCTAAAGAGGGGCAAATAGGTTGTTATAAATGTATGAAAAAAACAGTCATGAAATGAGAGGATGAAGAAAATATCGATATTGAAGTAAGAGACAGGAGCATGGAAATATTGTGGCGAGGGTCCAAAATGGAAAGTTTTTCCCTCAAGTTTCTCCTCAGGGAATAGAAGTTTGAACAATATGAGCTTACCTTAAACTTTGTTTTCATCTTTTGTTGATTTTGTTTGCCCCCCCCCCTAAATACGGCTGTGGACTTGGCTAGGAAAACGATCGAGCTTTTTCAAAACTTTTGTCCTGAATAGCCGCAGAAGAGCGGCCGAACCGTAGCTTCTGTCCCCGGTGTTGTCCCCGTTTCTATTTCGGGCCCACTTCCCCATGTCTACGGGTCTATTCCCCCCCCGTTTTTGTCTACGGGTCTGACTCCCCCCATTTCTGTATACGGGTCTGACTCACCCCCCTCCCCCGTCACGTTGTCTGCTTCAAACTGTCTCATTAACAATACGCTCATAATTGGTACAACCTTACCGAGTAGGTATAACCTGCGCAACGACAAAATTTCACTTTCTTTACGTGGTAGAGTAGAAGAGAAGGCAGAGTCGAGTTAATTAACTCCGCTCGTATCAAGCTGGGTTGTTTTACGTTTTACCTGCTGAGTTCAAACGAGGAATGACTCTTGACTCGAGGTGCTGGGTTTGAATCCCGGACGGGAATTTTTCCGTTGTATTTAATGCGGTTTTACGTCGGGATCTACAATCTAATAGAGGCCCGTTTCACATCAAATTGAAAACCCTCATTTTCCCTCCATGAAATTTCAAACTTCACTTTTGAAAGAAAAAAAAAAAAAAAAAAAAACCCGTTCGATTTGTGATAGC
>NW_007378099.1:114908-116368 GCF_000475195.1 Diaphorina citri
AGCCGTTCCGAGAACGAACATTATCCCAACGAACCGTTTTACATGGGTCCTAAATGGGAGAGAGCATGACATAACAGAGGAACGAGCAAGCTATAATGGAGAGGAAGAAATAAAAATTGCTAGAGAGAAAGAAGAACAGAAAGAGCGGAGAAAGGACGGGCTAAAAAAGGAGAAGAAAAAGAGAGAGAGGGAGAAGAAAGGTTAGAAAAAAGAGGAAGAGATTGAAAATGTAAGATTGAATGTCGGGATGGAAATAATCTGTGGGTTAAAATGTGAATATCTATTCAATTTCACGGTGTCTATCTCTTTTTGAGAAAGTCGGAACTCACAAAAGTCACTATCAGAAGCCAAGATAGAAGAAGGGAGAGAAAAAGATTGACAAGGGAACGAGAGAGAGAGAAAGGTCAGGGGAAGGGAGAGATAAGGAGGAGAATGGGGGAGAGAAAAATGTCTTGTTCAATTTGTTTAAAATGTTGTTTTTTCCAATTGATTTTGTCTGGTTTACATCAGGCTTACAGTCTGGAAATTGGAAATCTTTTTCTAAATATTTATAAATTTTCTTCGTAAAAAAAGCCAAAAGTCTTCACTTGAAAATTCCACCCTGTGAATATTGGAAAAAGTGCATTTATCCATCTACCTAAAGATTCATTGAGAAAGAAAGGTACGCACAAAGTCCGAAAGTGAATTTTTCAAAAAAATATTCTCAAGTTAATTTTACCTCTCAGATTAACCGAGGTAAATAAACTCAAGTGAGATCTGAATGTAATGGATTGAGGTGCAAAAGTTTACCTCTAGAGTTTCCATGGGTCAGTTGTGCAAATAAAACTTTGTTTTTCAAACTGTGACATAATTGGCCTGTTTTACTAAAATGGTGCTTTTTTGTTTTTCTATAATCCTTTTTAATAGTATTTTAGCAATGGAACAGGAAATATTAATGCTAAATCGCAAGAAGTGTCTGTTGTTCCGATTGTTGTGAGATTTTGAATAAATGTCTGCGGAACCCCCTATACAAAACGTATGAAGTGTGGGTTTTAAGACTCAGACCGAAGTGTCATAAAACATAGACTGTCTCGGGTAATCTACCCGTATAGAGCACGTGAATTCTATAATTCTATACTAATTATAATAATGTAGGTAACTACACCTACCTTGTACGATTAGGTATGTATTGTCATCCCTTCAACTTCAAATACTTATAGGTATGGGACCTTGTTTAGACTGCTGGGGTAAGGGGACTTCTCAGTCCTATTCGGATAGTATAAACAAGATATAAGTCCTTATTCTATTCTATTCCCTCTAGTCATTATACTCGTATTCCATAGTCAGCATTAATATTGCTTAAAACAGCAGGGGATAATGTGTTGCTGAATCATCATTTTTTCTACAGTGTTTCTTCTTCCGACAGCGAATTTCTTACAATGCAAATTGATCATAGCTAGCTAACGGGGGGGGGGGGGTGT
>NW_007378099.1:117986-145416 GCF_000475195.1 Diaphorina citri
CCCCCCCTGAACTTTTCGGTGCTTTTTGCATAATTCATTACATTTCTCTATTAGGAAACTATTGAAAAGACTAATGGTGGGTTTTACCATCAACCGTACAGTGTTACATGCACCAACTAAATTGGAGCTTAACCCGATACACAAAAAGTCCACTCTGACGTTTAGGTGTAGGGCTGTAGGGGCAAACAGCTCCAAAAGATGGGTGCTTGTACGAATCTACGAATCGAAGATGGGTGCTTGTACGAATCTACGAATCGAATTAAATTGTACATTTCACTAATGGGATATTATTCAATGACTTCTCAAGGGATTAAAAAAATCTCGCATCAGTGAAATCTCCGATTACGTTATTGGTGAGCCCCACCCCGAAACATGACAGTGTCCCTAGGGTCACCCTGTAGTGTTAAGTGATAAGTGACGTCACATTACTACTCTGATAACAAGACTCCGTATAAGCCCAATATGTAGTGATCAAATAATTATGGACTTTGGAAAAGAAAAGGAACATTCCTGTCCAAATATTTTGGGACTAAAAATTAAGAGGTATTGAATGGTGTATGATTGTGGACTTCGAAAAATGAGAGGAACACTCCTGTTCAAATATTTAGGAACTAAGAATGAATCAATTGATGTAGCTTAGCTTAATGAACTCTAGACCTTATCAGACATTGGGAATAATTGGGCCCAGCAATTTGACGGACGTGAAGTCTCATATCAGGTACAGTTGGCTATGGTTAGAAGGGGGAGAGGAATGGAGTATGAAACAAGCTGTGTCTACAATTACAGATGAATTTCCTCTATCAATTCTTTTATTAATTATTCCTCTAGCAATGGAGGGCCAAGCAATTTGACGGACGTGAAGTCTCATATCAGGTACAGTTGGCTATGGTTAGAAGGGGGAGAGGACTGGAGTATGAAACAAGCTGTGTCTACAATTACAGATGAATTTCCTCTATCAATTCTTTTATTAATTATTCCTCTAGCAATGGATTATTTACGTTGATAAAATAATAAATGAAATTTATTATCTGCAAAAATCAATATTTAGGGTACTCAAATAACCCTTGAACCTTTTTCAGTTCCCGCTTGGGGCGTAATTTATTCTGGACGGATATGGTTCGTTCTCGGAACGGTTGGTTTTCTTCTATCCTATCCTCCTTCTCTCTTCGCTTTCGGGACTATAAGACCTTAGCAGTTACAGTTCCCTCTATAAAACCTCTAAGAAAAACCGTCTAAAGAAAAGAGAAGTCTATTTTTCGTTTACTTTAAAACTAAAATTATACTTATATATTTACTAAAAAATAATGTACAATGTAAAGTTGTAGGTGTGTATGTTCTTTTTTCTATCAAACAATACCAAAAAGCTACGTATTTTCTTCATCTGGCAACACCCATTTTCTCCACCCAGTTTTTGTAATTTGGTGTAAAAACTGTGAGTTTAACTTTATTTCAAGGAATCCTAATTCTTTCTATGAATGGTAAAACATTGATTGAATTTAGCAGCTGTGAAATTACTGAATTTTACAAATAGTCAAGAAAAGACCCTTGTCAATGTAGGTATGGGCATAACTAGGTTAATGATGTCATTTAATTCATAACCTTGGGGCCTTGAGGATTTGGTGAAAAATTTTCTCACTCCTTTAATTTCGCTAACAGAAATTTCAGTGAGTAGATATAATTTACAGACAAATGTTACAAAACATAAATTTTCATTTATTCAATAATAATATCTAGTAATAATAAAAAATAATGAATATATGTTATTTCTAGCGAAGTACTAATCTTTCTACTGTCCTCCTACTTTCTTCCTTAATCCTATTCCCTAAATTTGGGAGGTACCTACCTATCTAGAATTTTTAGTAGAATCTCAAGAATAGCTACAAATAGCTTATAAATCCAAGAGGCAGAATGACATTATTGAGATAGAGAGGTTAATGAGTAATTTTAGCAAACCATAAGAATTTAATGTTAACAGCTACCTAGTTTGAAAATATGTCACACTGTTGTGAAAATATCCAAGCTTTGATTGTTTACCATGGCTTAAAAGAAGTTAAAATTGCATGGGTGTGCCTTAGGCAGGACCATGTAGGTAAATGAGGTTATGTAAGATTGATAACATGAACATCTTGTTGTAAAAGTGGTAAAACATATCCATGTAAAAAATAAAGAAATGGGGAAACAGTCTGAATAAATGGGAGTGAGTGAAGGGGGAAGAATAAATGAAAGTTTTAAATGATGAACCATAACATTGATAATGTGTTTTCTGTTTTGTATCATGAACTGATAACAAGTGTCCATGATAAAAAGGGGGAAGGATAAATGAAAGTTTTAAATAATGAACCATAACATTGATAATGTGTTTTCTGTTTTGTATCATGAACTGATAACAAGTGTCCATGATAAGGGTGTTACCTTCCATTTTCATGGACAATAACGTGATTTTGGACCGGAGAAAGTAGAAATTTGCAGAAGATTACTAGAGCAATGCATTGATATAATGACAGGGGAGAATTTGTTTCCAAAGAACTTTCAATCAATACTTGGAAAAGTGTTCATACTTGGCCATACACTTGTGCTCATACTTACAGCTGAAAATAATGGCCGAGGCGGCTCCCATAACTCCAAAGAATGGACCGTACACTGGATTTTCTGCCATTGTGTGATATTTAGATTATTTAAAACTAAAAGGAGGTAACAAAAGACAAAAGTTAACACAAAAAAGTTAACAAAAAGTAATTTCTAACAGCTAAATAAAACTTCGATTTCTTTTCGCGATTGAACAGCCCACTGTCAACTTTGAAAGAACAAAATGGCTACAGCGAAAGATAATTTCTAACAGCTAAATAAAACTTCGATTTCTTTTCGCGATTGAACAGCCCACTGTCAACTTTGAAAGAACAAAATGGCTACAGCGAACTGAATATTTTTGGTGAATTTCAGGGGCGAGAAGAAATTAAAAGCAGGTGTAACGTGAGTAAAATTGATTTCTATTGGTTGAAAATTTACATGTATGGTGAATTTCAGGGGCGAGAAGAAATTAAAAGCAGGTGTAACGTGAGTAAAATTGATTTCTATTGGTTGAAAATTTACATGTAGTTACGGGTTATCCAATCAGAAAGCTCGTACTATTTTTTATCCTGACGTTATTGATTCTCCCAAGAAGGTGAAACTGTATGGATACCTGTATGAATGATTGAAAAATGCATCCAAATCAGCTATCCAATCAGAAAGCTCGTACCATTTTTTATCCTGACGTTATTGATTCTCCCAAGAAGGTGAAACTGTATGGATACCTGTATGAATGATTGAAAAATGCAGCCAAATCAGTTTTTATCAAGTAGTGCTTACCTGCTTACCAATGGACCCAGCCCCGCGGAGCGACGGGGCCCCAGGTATTTAAGGGCCCCGCAGAGACTCATTCAGGGCATTTCAGGGGTCAAAAAAGCCCTAATTCTTTGGAGCATCCCCCTCGTGAACCTCTTGACATAGGGGCCCTCCAGGCAGGCCCGTATCCAGAATTTCAGTGAGGAGGACCGGAGGACCGCGAACAGATCCAAATGGAGCAGTTGCAAATGGGTAGAAATTATTAATAACTGGCGGATTCCTACGTAAAAAGTAGTGGGAAATCTAAATCTGAGGTCAAAACTTCGAAAAAAAAATAATAAATAACTGTAAAAGGTTGAAAATTCAATTTTCATTTTCCGGTCTAATGGAACATGTGTGTGACGTCAGACTTCAGGCAGTTGCCTCGCTAGGTAGCGCCAGTAGCCAGTAGGTATACAAGCGCGCTTGCGGAGGAGCAGAAAGAAATGCGCAGAAACGTATGCGCACAAACACATTAATCTGCTGCCTGCGAGGGATCTTATTTGCTCGGAACATTTGATGTGACATCATCGCCTACGGGAGCGTATGCCGTGACGTCAAAGTTCACGATTTACCGGTATTTTTTAAATCGATTTACCTCGGGATCTAGAAGTCGTAGCATTCATGATCAAATCAAGGTATCACAAGTTTTTGTCTTTGTTACAAGAAGTAATAGTGAACACAGGATCAATGTTGCACATTACAAAACATTCATGATCAAATCAAGGTATCACAAGTTTTTGTCTTTGTTACAAGAAGTAATAGTGAACACAGGATCAATGTTGCACATTACAAAGGGGATGATGAGAGATGGAGGTTTAACAAGAAACTGAAATCTGTCCGCACAAAGAAGAAAAAGTTACTAACAGAAAAACAATTTTTATATAAATATACGAAAGATTTCATGTTTTCAAAGAGGATCTTTGCTTTGTAGGAGCAAGATGTTTATTTTGTGTACAGATAGATGGCAACAATAAGCCCATACAGACCAAGTACTTCAGCAAAGATAAGAATCAAAATCATACCAACGAACAGACGAGGTTGTTGTGCTGTCCCTCTCACACCAGCATCTCCAACAATTCCAATGGCAAACCCGGCAGCTAAACCACTGAACCCTACTGCTAATCCAGCACCAAGATGTATAAAACCCCTGTGAACAAAGAAAAGAAAACCAAGTCAGTTAAACACATTTATCCTTTCATTTACGCACTAGTTCTTTGTAAGCTTTAAATGTTATCCCACACAATTCCAACAAGAACATATGCAATGGAAGGTCAGTTTGTATCAAGTTCAGTTAAACCTTTTGCCAGCTAGTAGTTGAACCTCATTCATCTTTACAATATGCACCAAGTTTGAATTAAATTGTTCTTTTACAAAGCTCAAAATGTACCCTTGTATTCTACCCACCATGTGACGTGTTGAAGTGAAGGGAGCAGGAAGAAAGGGGAAGAATGAAGGAGGTAGGAGGGAAGGGGAAGAATGAGGGGAATAGAAGGTGAGAGAATGGGTAGGTACTAGGGAGTAAGAGGAAGAGAGGGAAGGAAATATGGGCAATGAGGTTTAGTGGAAAGGGAAGGAGCGGAAAGTCAGAAGTAGCTTCTTGGATGTTGGCATAATGAAGTAGGAAATATGTTAATGAATCTGGATGCTCATTACTGAAATACAAGAGACCAAGGGCGGCCTGCGGTTAGCTTAATGGTACGCGGATACAAATTAGCAAATGCTCAGATAATACAGGAAACTCCAGCAACTTCTTGTTCTTGTTTGGTAGGATACATACATATTACATACCTCTACACCAAGTACGAACCAAAACCTCTACATACAGTATACTTTCAGTTGGCCCGGGCAACAAGGCTTATGTTCGCGGATTTCGCGATTATGTTCGCGGGTTTCGCGATTATGTTCGCGGATTTGGCGATTATGTTCGCGGGTTTCGCGATTATGTTCGCGGATTTCGCGATTATGTTCGCGATTTCTCGATTATGTTCGCGGATTTCGCGATTATGTTCGCGGATTTCGCGATTTTGTTCGCGGATTTGGCGATTATGTTCGCGGATTTCTCGATTATGTTCGCGGATTTCGCGATTATGTTCGCGGATTTCGCGATTTTGTTCGCGGATTTGGCGATTATGTTCGCGCGCGAACGGATTTCGCGATTATGTTCGCGGATTTCGCGATTATGTTCGCGGATTTCGCGATTATGTTCGCGGATTTCGCGATTAAGTTCGGATTTCTCGATTATGTTCGCGGATTTCGCGATTATGTTCGCGGATTTCGCGATTTTGTTCGCGGATTTGGCGATTATGTTCGCGCGCGAGTCGCGGATTTCGCGATTATGTTCGCGGATTTGGCGAATATGTTCGCGGATTTGGCGATTATGGTCGCGGATTTGGCGATTTTGTTCGCGGATTTTGCGATTATGTTCGCGGATGTTGGATAATGGATAGTTGAGTTGGTCCACGTTCAAAAATTGTTGAAAACCACAGGGGTATACAATAAAGGAAGAGACCAATATAAGTCCTATAATTATATTCAACAATTGCCATTCTTTATTAGAAAATTTGAAAAATCGTCCGGTTTCTTTTTATACCCAATCTGTCTCCATTTCCCTTTCTCCATTCTACAGTTGAACAAATTAGACGACCTAATCATTTTACAATCGGCATTCGGGCAATAAAACAATTAAAAAAGGAATTTTCTATTTTTAATGTGGGGTTATAAAATCTGCCCTGTGTAAACTGGGTTGGAGGGGGGCCTCGGTAAAAAAGGGATGTAAATTGAAATAAAATTGACTCACGTATGTGGGGTACTTTTTTTTGCTTTTCCTCTATTTTTTCCCAAGATTTACAGCGCTGCATGTTTAGCTTTTCGAAGGTTCAATCCTAAGGGTCTGGAGATGCACCAAGGTTCAAAAGGGTCTGGAGGTGCACCAAGGTTCAATCCTAACCTAAGGGTCTGGAGGTGCACCAAGGTTCAATCCTAGCATCTACGATGGCAAAAACTAGGAAAGTTTCAGAATCCCATAAATGTATCTTCCAAGTGGAGAGGTATTTTCAAGAAGACATCTCGGTTGCACTTACTTTACGAGTAGGACAGGTAGGACTAACTTCTGCTAACTGATCTGCAATACTTTGCTGCCTTAGCTATCTTTTGTTAAAGTAGAAGCGGCTCAATTCATTCTTTAGTTTATAAGTGGGCGATGAAGAGGAAGTTTTATAACAGGTAATTAGGTATGTTGGATAATGGATAGTTGACTCTTTATGATCCAGTTCGTATGCCAAACACAAGATTTTATAGTTAGCAAAAAGGTAATACCCCGTAGCTAGAGTAAAAGCGCCTTACGAAAAAATAGGTAATAAAAATTGCTCACCTCTAAAGGGGATTTAGCTAAAATTAGTGCTAAAAATATTTTACCACTGACCACCCCACAGAGTCATGCAGCACTTACGTACTGAATACATACAAAATAGTACGAAGTAATATTGACATCTCCACTAATTTTGGTGGATGTGACATATTCCCAATACAAATTGTACCTACAAATCTCATTCTATTTTTCCACGACTTGAAGTTTTGCTTTTTAATTTTAAATAGTACTTCTTTACTTTCTATTACTACAGTATAGCGAGCTATACTAGTTTAATTCACGTCTAAGGATCGATCAGGCGTGAAAGGTCACTTTGAAGGAGGGCCACATGACGGGGCAGGGGAGGACAAAGAGGGGGAAACAGGTACTTGAGCATTTTTTCTACTCGGTGTCTGTTTACAAGAATGGTAATTGATTCATTTACATACTGCTTGTGTTTCCTTTTTTCCTCCCCCTCCTCAGCCTTTAGCTAAAGGCTAAAAATATTTTACCACTGACCACCCCACAGAGTCATGCAGCACTTACGTACAAAATAGTACGAAGTAATATTGACATCTCCACTAATTTTGGTGGATGTGACATATTCCCAATACAAATTGTACCTACAAATCTCATTCTATTTTTCCACGACTTGAAGTTTTGCTTTTTAATTTTAAATAGTACTTTTTAAGGTACGTCTAAGGATCGATCAGGCGTGAAAGGTCACTTTGAAGGAGGGGCACATGAAGGGGCAGGGGAAGACAAAGAGGGGCAGAAGGAAGAAGAGGGGGAAACAGGTACTTGAGCATTTTTTTTCTACTCGGTGTCTGTTTACAAGAATGGTAATTGATTCATTTACATACTGCTTGTGTTTCCTTTTTTCCTCTCCCTCCTCAGCTTTTGTGCATTAAGGTATTTTGAATACAACCTGCCCCACTATTTTCGTGGATCTTGTTTTTTTTTTTTTGTTTCGTATTTTTTTAATCAAAATTTAAATTAGAATAATGAAGGTACAGTAAGAAGCTACTAGTCAGTTTCGATTTCTTGGGGGAAAATCGTTTCGTATTTTTTTAATCAAAATTTAAATTAGAATAATGAAGGTACAGTAAGAAGCTACTAGTCAGTTTCGATTTCTTGGAGGAAAAAATAAAATAAATGAAACATGAAAAAAATCCTTGGTATACGACATTAATTTAAGGAATCCAAAAATCAATTAAAAAATAGAATATAGAACTTGACTTTTTATCCTGTTCGCACTAAAAAGTCTAGTTAATAAGGCTTAAAACTCTTGAGCGGATCATTGTGACATTAATTTAAGGAATCCAAAAATCAATCAAAAAATAGAATATAGAACTTGACTTTTTATCCTGTTCGCACTAAAAAGTCTAGTTAATAAGGCTTAAAACTCTTGAGCGGATCATTGGAATTTAAGGAATCCAAAAATCAATTAAAAAAATAGCATATAGAACTTGACTTTTTATCCTGTTCGCACTAAAAGTCTAGTTAATAAGGCTTAAAACTCTTGAGCGGATCATTGAAAGACCTTGAAACAGTGATTTCATGGCACTATAATGGCGGAGGCAAAAATTAACAGTTACTCGTACCTACTGTTTGTCTTTCATGCAGTCTTTGGTCATTGCAGTCATGTGCCGAAAACCGAAACCGATAGAAAGAAACCAATAAACCGGATCAGAAAACAATACCATAACCATAAATTATTAAAACCCCAGAACTCATGTACAAAGATATGGGCAAATAAAAACAAAGACAGCCTCCATGGAGGCTTGAGAAAATAAAATCAACTTCATTGAAAACCCCAGAACTCATGTACAAAGATATGGGCAAATAAAAACAAAGACAGCCTCCATGGAGGCTTGAGAAAATAAAATCAACTTCATCGAAAACCCCAGAACTCATGTACAAAGATATGGGCAAATGAAAACAAAGACAGCCTCCATGGAGGCTTGAGAAAATAAAATCAACTTCATTTACAAGACTTAAACTGAATTATAAAACTTTTTTAGAGCATTCCATTTCACCTTATTTTTGCTGTCAAGAAAAAAACCTCCACGTTACACCGACATAAAAAATGTTATTTTATACGTTTGTGTCGACAAGTGGCGACCCTGTGAGACTACTAGATTTTTTAGTGGTCTCTCTTTTAGGAGAAAGTTTTGAAGAACAAAACGTAATTTTATCAATCTTAATATCACTAAAATCGTGCATATATTCTGTAGTCTGGTTATTTGTAGCTTCCATTGCTGAGTGGGTATCCCACAAAATATGTCAACGTACAAAGTACCTTCTTCTGGGTTTGATTCTCGTCAAAGGTTTTTTTCGGCTCTCTCCTTGGTATCTATATTGATGTCTGGTTTTGGTTTTGTACCTAGAACATTATCGAGTAGTATAGCTGCATAATTTGTTTTGTCGTTAAAGCAAAGGTGTAATAAATATCCTTCAAAAGCTCCAATATTTCTAAATAGCTCAAAAGATATTAAAGATCATTAAAGTTAAAGCAACTTTGTTTATTTATCTATTTTCATCTCAGAGTCGGCACTGCCCAGGTGTGTGTGTATTTAAAATGAATTTAAAACTTTTTGCCCCTCCCAAAAAAATTGCCCCCGAAAAAAAAAATTCTCAACTTTCTTCAGAAAAAAAAAAACTTTAGTAAAGATATAAGTATCAATGCTCGTATTTTCAACTCGAGATCTTCTCCTTCTTCTTCTCCTCCTCCTCTTCTTCCTTTTTTTTCTGCTTCTCCTCCACCACCCACTTTTCTCCATTCATATCCCTTGTCCAGGAAAATTTCGAAACAATATTTACCCAATTTTTTCCACCACCCACTTTTCTCCATTCATATCCCTTGTCCAGGAAAATTTCGAAACAATATTTACCCAATTTTTTTCTGAAGCACACATCACCTTTCTTTGTTTACTTACAATTTGTGAATTTGTTTTCCTTCTCCGTCTCCTCCTCCTCCTCCTCTTCCTCCTCCGCCTTCTTCTTCTTTTCTTACTTATCCTCGTTGTCTTCTTTCTCTCATTTTTCTGAATTTCCTTTCGTTCATCCTCTCTCCTCCTCCTCCTCCTCCTCCTCCTCCGCCTTCTTCTTCTTTTCTTACTTATCCTCGTTGTCTTCTTTCTCTCATTTTTCTGAATTTCCTTTCGTTCATTCTTCTTCTTTTCTTACTTATCCTCGTTGTCTTCTTTCTCTCATTTTTCTGAATTTCCTTTCGTTCATCCTCTCTCTCTCTCTCTTCTCTCTTCTCCTCTTTCTGCATTTCCTTCTTCTTATCCTCTTTTTCGTCTGTCTCCTTTTTACCCTTCTTTCTCAATTCTCTCTTCTCCTCTTTCTGCATTTCCTTCTTCTTATCCTCTTTTTCGTCTGTCTCCTTTTTACCCTTCTTTCTCAATCTTCTTATTCCTCCTTTACATTCAATACTATGTATTTGGCTTTCCATATTGTTATTTTTTTTTCGACTCGGAGCTTACCTATCGAAAACCCCTCCGCACATTTCTGTTCTTAAGAACAAGTATAAGAGAGTCTTGAACTTGTTTTTCATTGTCCTCTGGTGTTTTGACTTATCCATCATATTTATTCCTATGCACATCCTCCACAAAATGTGAAAATATGAAGAGATATTGGGGTTTTTTAAGACTTGGTTTTTTTTTTTTTAGCAAAATGCCTGTCTCGAACCCAAGAGAATTCGTGACTTTGATTTTAAATGATATTGGAAGGGAGTAAACAATGGAAAAAAAACTAATTGCTAGTAAACATTAATAATTGCTAGTAGATATTCAAAAGAAGTAGTACAGTACAACTTTTAATAAGACTTAAAAAATAGGTAGGTAATGGGCACGAAAACAATAAAGAAAAAGCATGCTTGTTTGTGTACCTTGTAATGAAGTGCCGGGGAATGTTGTACTTTGTTAGGTTTACAAAATAATTCCGGTGCTAAGATAGAACAAGGAGGGGTAGAAGGAAGCTTAAAAAGATTAGTTAAAGTACTGGGGTGTTGAAGTTACAAAATAATTCCGGTGCTAAGATAGAACAAGGAGGGGTAGAAGGAAGCTTAAAAAGATTAGTTAAAGTACTGGGGTGTTGAAGTCACCCTAGTTCTTTGTAAGCTTTAAATGTTATCCCACACAATTCCAACACGAACATACTTATGCAATGGAAGGTCAGTTTGTATCAAGTTCAGTTAAACCTTTTGCCAGCTAGTAGTTGAACCTCTTTCATCTTTACAATATGCACCTGCACTAGTTCTTTGTAAGCTTTAAATGTTATCCCACACAATTCCAACAAGAACATAATATATGCAATGGAAGGTCAGTTTGTATCAAGTTCAGTTAAACCTTTTGCCAGCTAGTAGTTGAACCTCTTTCATCTTTACAATATGCACCAATTTTGAATTAAATTCTTTTACAAAGCTCAAAATGTACCCTTGTATTCTACCCACCATGTGACAACAAATCTACATAATTATGTTCAACTTACTTGTATGCTGGGTATTTCACAGGTTCCTGTACTGCTCCTGATATCAGTACAGCGTTTGAATTAAATTGTTCTTTTACAAAGCTCAAAATGTACCCTTGTATTCTACCCACCACGTGACAACAAATCTACATAATTATGTTCAACTTACTTGTATGCTGGGTATTTCACAGGTTCCTGTACTGCTCCTGATATCAGTACAGCGGTGGGTTTTACCATCAACCGTACAGTGTTACACCAACTAAATTAGAGCTTGACCCAATACACAAAAAGTCCACTCTGACGCTTAGGTGTAAGGCTGTAGGGGCAAACAGCTCCAAAAGATGGGTTAAGCTTGTACGAATCTACGAATTAAATTGCACATTTCACTAATGGGATATTATTCAATGACTTCTCAAGGGATTAAAAAAATCTCGCACCAGTGAAATCTCCGATTACGTTATTGGTGAGCCCCACCCAAAACTTGACAGTGTCCCTAGGGTCACCCTGTAGTGTTAAGTGATAAGTGACGTCACATTACTACTCTGATAACAAGACTCCGTATAAGCCCAAATTTTATCTTCAAAAACATGCATTTTCAGCATAAAACTGATCCTTGTTTTTAATTTTTCTTTTTTTACTCACAGGGTATGTAGGTATGCGGTCTTGTGGAATAAGTTTTAAACTTTACTGCGAAAAACATTAATAATGGTTTTACCAAAAAAAATTGAACACTGAGCAGCAGTTTGAGAAAAACCGAAAAATAGGGCTGGTTCGCTTTTTCTGCTGTCAAGTTTAGATGTGCTACCCTTTGAGCAAACTAGGCTGGCTGATTACTGATCAGGAAGTTAAGTAGGTGATGTCATATAATGAATCATGAATATACACAATCTTAGAAGAATTTCCCTACTTCTCAATAGGGTACTAGATACATACATAGGTAGTTGTGCCATAAGTTCTGTTATGTTTATTTTCCATGTCCAAATAAAAGTTACTAAGATAAGTAATGTTCATTTATTTAGCATCAATAGCTATTATTTTACATTTTCTTTCCACAATCGAAATAAAGGTAACTCTCAGGAAGGTAATGAGAAGATTGGCAGGGTGCAGCAAGGCCATTGACCAGCCTCTGTGATGGTTTGAAGGGGTGCCAGTTTAAGAAGACTAACAATCAGGATTTTGGTAATTATGCAGAAGTCACGTCCGTGGAAAAGAAAAGCTCCTTTTTGTATTCAACCTAACCCTATAATAACACTAATCACTGCTCTAATTGTGAAAACTCCTTCTTGTGTTTAACCTAACCCTATAAAAACACTGGTCACTGCTTGTTTGTGCCAGTTCCTTTGGTAGCAATATTCCACGGATGTGACTTCTGCACAAGTACCGGATCCAGTAGGTACATAACCACAAGCTAAGGATGGGTATGATATTGTCAAAACTCAGGTTGAGGTTATGTACCGGGTTGGGGAAGGCAAGGTTGGTAAACTTGCCTTGTTTTTAAGTTACTACTTCCGTGCCAAACTGTAGAAACAATATCCTACCTCACCTAGTCCAAGCTCATCTCAACCCGGTACATAACCACAACCTCAAGCAGAGGTTATGTTTATCAGGCTAACCACCTGTGGTGTTCATCTGGCAACACCCATTTTCTCCACCCAGTTTTTGTAATTTGGTGTAAAAACTGTGAGTTTAACTTTATTTCAAGAAATCCCAATTCTTTCTATGAATGGCAAAACATTGATCAAATTTAGCAGCTGTGAAATTACTGAATTTTACAAATAGTCAAGAAAAGACCCTTGTCAATGTAGGTATGGGCATAACTAGGTTAATGAGTACTAGTAACAATGTAGATGTGCTACCCTTTGAGCAAACTAGGCTGACTTAGTTACTGATCAGGAAGTTACGTGATGCCACATTATAATGAATCATGAATATTCACAATCTTAGAAGAATTTCCCTACTTCTCAATAGGGTACTTGGTACATACATAGGTAGTTGTGCCATAAGTTCTGTTATGTTTATTTTCCATGTCCAAATAAAAGTTAATAAGATAAGTAATGTTAATTTATTTAGCATCAATAGCTATTATTTTACATTTTCTTTCCACAATTGAAATAAAAGTAACTCTCAGGAAGGTAATGAGAAGATAAGATTGGCAGAGTGCAGCAAGGCCATTGACTCTGTGATGGTTTGAAGGGGTGCCAGTTTAAGAAGACTAACAATCAGGATTTTTATGAAAATTATATCAAAGCAAGGACAAAAAGTTACCAAGAAGACATTTCATAAAATGTTGAATGTCACCTTAGTCACAAGGAATCATTGGGCCTCTAAGGAGGAATTGGATTTTTTTGAGATTCAGCTCAAAACATATATTTTTTTTCTCTCTTTTTTCAAATCCTAGAATAGGATCCAGGTAATTATGCAGAAGTCACGTCCGTGGAAAAGAAAAGCTCCTTTCTGTATTTAACCTAACCCTATAATAACACTAATCACTGCTCTAATTGTGAAAACTCCTTTTTGTGTTTACCTAACCCTATAATAACACTGGTCACTGCTTGTTTGTGCCAGTTCCTTTGGTAGCAATATTCCACAGATGTGACTTCTGCACAAGTACCGGATCCAGTAGGTACATGACCACAAGCTAAGGATGGGTAAGATATTGTCAAAACTCAGGTTGTGGTTATGTACCGGGTTGGAGAAGGCAAGGTTGGTAAACTTGCCTTGTTTTTAAGTTACCACTTCTGTGCCAAACTGTAGAAACAATATCCTACCTCACCTAGTCCAAGCTCATCTCAACCCGGTACATAACCACAACCTCAAGCAGAGGTTATATAGTTACGTTGATAAAATAATAAATGAAATTTATCATTTGCAAAAATCAATATTTAGAGTACTCAAATAACCCTTGAACCTTTTTCAGTTCCCGCTCGGTGCGTAATTTATCCTGGACGGATATGGTTCGTTCTCGGAACGGTTGGTTTTCTCCTATCCTATCCTCCTTCTCTCTTCGCTTTCGGGACTATAATACCTTAGCAATTACAGTTCCCTCTATAAAACCTCTTTAAGAAAAACCGTCTAAAGAAAAGAGAAGTCTATTTTCGTTTACTTTAAAACTAAAATTATACTTATTTATTTACTAAAAAATAATGTACAATGTAAAGTTGTAGGTGTGTATTTTCTTTTTTCTATCAAACAATACCAAAAAGCTACGTATTTTCGAACAATGCCATGCTGAAAGGTTTCATTTTCCAGCATGTTTGATTTCAAACATGGTAGAAAATAATTCCTCTTCGTATGCACTATGTACTCAGATTAGATAGGTATGATGTACACTAATACAATTTGTTTATTTTGCATTAAAACTGATCAAAGAGAGATTTAAATGCACTAGTATGCTAGTTCTTTGTAAGAGAAGACAGTCTCCTAGTATTAAAGGGTTAGACCACATGAGTTTACTCCAGCTTGATCAGAAGAAACTGGAAAAATCATTCCGTTTGGAACCTTCCATCTATCTCACTTCGACTGTCAAACAGCTTAGTGAGATGGAAAAATTCCAAGGTTCTCGAGAAACGCAACTAAATTGATTGTTTGGATTTGACTCAAATTTTCCTAATCATGCCGAGATTACGAGGCTTTAGGGTGTCAGCACATCACTGTAAGGGCTATTTCACATCTAGACGGCAACTTGTAGTATACGGCAGTTTTCATGTTGTGGGCTACATAGTCCTATGGTCCTGTTCACACATAAACTTAAAGTTCAAGTGTGAACAGGCCCATAAGACTATGTAGCCCTCAACACGAAAACTGCCGTATACTACAAGTTGCAGTCTAGATGTCAAATTCACCTAAGATGCAAATAGTGTAGATTATTTTTAGTTCTAGCAGATATAGCTAATAAAAGAAGACTATCAATGGGTTAAAATAAAACAGCCAGTGTTAAAACAATGGAGATGTTGGGATATAAGTCAAAGTAGACACCCGCTGCTTGGTGATTGATTGAACTCTGTACAAAGTGTTTGAACTTTTTGTGCATATTGAGACTAGAGTACTGATGCGAATTAGAGTACTCAACTAAACTTTTATGAAATGCAAAGAGACAAAGTATCGGGGAATCTTTACAATTAGATCTAGTCCAATTTTAACAAACAAGATAAAAATAAAATTCGAGAAAAGGGGAACAAAAAAATAATGGAAGGAAATAAATGAAAAAAATAACAAAGTACTAGTTTACATTTCGAATTGATAAGTCAATAAATAATTAAATAGAAAATACCTATGGATATCTTTTGTTTAAACATAATAGTGTAATTTATTATTAAATTATTTTATACAGGGATTTTTATTTTATTTATTATTTTTTAACTAAAATTTCAAAATAAGCAGCCTGTATGCAAAAAATAGAGGCTTTTGATTTCGTGTACACACTTTCCAGCTTTGCATGTCTACTTTTGCTCCGTATATTTCAAATGATTCTCATTGTATTTGAGAAAGAGAGGGTGAGTGTGCTTTGTGCAGTGAAATAAAATCTACCTGGTCATTTTGATATTGTTCAAAGAATACTGAAAATTGGGAACCTAGAGTTGATAACTTCATCACACAATTTATTGCTTATGAATAAGTATGTCACTTGGCATGCATATGCAAAGATAAAAGATTTACACAGAGATGTAACGTGATTTTGGACCGGAGAAAGTAGAAATTTGCAGAAGATTACTGGAGCAATGCATTGATATAATGACAAGGGAGAATTTGTTTCCAAAGAACTTTCAATCAATACTTGGAAAAGTGTTCATACTTGGCCATACACTTGTGCTCATACTTACAGCTGAAAATAATGGCCGAGGCGGCTCCCATAACTCCAAAGAATGGACCGTACACTGGATTTTCTGCCATTGTGTGATATTTAGATTATTTAAAACTAAAAGGAGGTAACAAAAGACAAAAGTTAACACAAAAAAGTTAACAAAAAGTAATTTCTAACAGCTAAATAAAACTTCGATTTCTTTTCGCGATTGAACAGCCCACTGTCAACTTTGAAAGAACAAAATGGCTACAGCGAACTGAATATTTTTTGGTGAATTTCAGGGGCGAGAAGAAATTAAAAGCAGGTGTAACGTGAGTAAAATTGATTTCTATTGGTTGAAAATTTACATGTAGTTACGGGTTATCCAATCAGAAAGCTCGTACTATTTTTTATCCTGACGTTATTGATTCTCCCAAGAAGGTGAAACTGTATGGATACCTGTATGAATGATTGAAAAATGCAGCCAAATCAGTTTTTATCAAGTAGTGCTTACCTGCTTACCAATGGACCCAGCCCCGCGGAGCGACGGGGCCCCAGGTATTTAAGGGCCCCGCAGAGACTCATTCAGGGCATTTCAGGGGTCAAAAAAGCCCTAATTCTTTGGAGCATCCCCCTCGTGAACCTCTTGACATAGGGGCCCTCCAGGCAGGCCCGTATCCAGAATTTCAGTGAGGAGGACCGAAATCCGAACAGCTCCAAATGGAGCAGTTGCAAATGGGTAGAAATTATTAATAACTGGTGGATTCCTACGTAAAAAGTAGTGGAAAATATAAATCTGAGGTCAAAACTTCGAAAAAAAAATAATAAATAACTGTAAAAGGTTGAAAATTCAATTTTCATTTTCCGGTCTAATGGAACATGTGTGTGACGTCAGACTTCAGGCAGTTGCCTCGCTAGGTAGCGCCAGTAGCCAGTAGGTATACAAGCGCGCTTGCGGAGGAGCAGAAAGAAATGCGCAGAAACGTATGCGCACAAACACATTAATCTGCTGCCTGCGAGGGATCTTATTTGCTCGGAACATTTGATGTGACATCATCGCCTACGGGAGCGTATGCCGTGACGTCAAAGTTCACGATTTACCGGTATTTTTTAAATCGATTTACCTCGGGATCTAGAAGTCGTAGGAGAAAAAGAAAAAATCCGTTGGTCCTCATTTTTCCTGCTCTATGATTTTGAAACATCTCCCAAGTAAGCGCAAATGTTCTATTGAAGGCCAATACTTTTAGTATGCATATTACAATATTAGGAGCAAAAAAGCCCCAGGGGGAGCGAGCCCCCCCCCCTAAATATGTCCCTGCCCTCAGACGAAACTTTGCGGACGGCCCGCTAAAAAGTGTATTCGCCATTGGTGCTTGTATTAGAGCTTTATAAATAAAGAGGGAACGTTAAACGGAGGTCTTATCATTCCGAAACTCAGAACAACCCCAACAGTTCATAGAAAAATTATCCATTTAGTAGATATTTAGCCTAAAGTTAGACCCTGGCGGGAATCGAAAAAATGCTGACGCGCTATCTTTCATCAGGGCCGTATTTAGGGAGATCTGTTAAAAATATGTCATGGCGTCCTTTACAAAAAAATTGTCACACAACAGATTAACCGTGCCTTCTGTCGAGAGGTTTTCGACCTCCGTGAGAATCGAAAAATATGGATTGTACCAACCGTAAAAAAATATTCCAGCGAAAATTTAATTTTTTTAAATACGTAATTAAAATTCCAATGTCGTCTTTTAAAAATATTAATAACCTTTAAATACTCATTATAATGATTTTATTTCGATTGATTACTTCACCTATGGAAAATAAAACGCTGTGAGTTAATGAGTTTCTCTGAAAGTGGCAGTGCATTTTGGGGAAGCAGTAAAAACAGGTGTTTGTAAACACACCTGTTAATTTTATCTCATCCCGCGGGAAAATTTTGAATAGAGAAAAACATTTCAAATTTTTAAAAACCAGAAACCGCCAAAACTCACAAAATTTTAGATTTGAGATTTTTCAATTTCAAGGTATTCCAGTTTTCAGCCCAGGAAATTTAAGATTATTAGTAACAACTAGTCGGGAAGCTACAATAGACCAAGCTAGTACTTGACCACCTAGTTGCAGTCCCAAGAGCCAGTCTGTAGGAAGTTAAAAAAAGACAAGTCAAATAAACTGAGGTAAGTAGTATACTTAAGGCTGTTCCTTAGGTCAGTCCAGTCAGTGCTTACTACAATTAAAATATTGGTGCACATAGCACATAGCATAAGCCCACTTACTCCAGAGAGCAGGTTTAGGATGTGTCATAGTCTCAAGTTCCGAAAGGAAAATACATAAATATATATAGCGTAATTTTTTGAAGGTTTGGTACCAGTTCAGAAGCCATGACTACTTACAGCTGATATTGCTATAGTTCCTCTACTAGTGGATGGCGTGTGTTCCAGATTGTGGCTTAGTTTGAAAATTTTGATTTTGTGGGTTAGTCTGTTCTTCCTCTTGGCCTTTCATTTGATGTCATCTATTAATGACACAAACTAATGTTCTTTTCTTTACAGAATTTCCACCATGGATTGGTCAGATAATCACCGATATTTCATGCAGTACGTCATGAGTTACAGAATGTAACAAAACTAATACATTGATTAAAATGAGATTGAAAATCACTAGGAGTTGACTATCTTACATGGCTAGAAAGTAAAACATAGGTACATAACACAGAAATCAAATACAAAAGAGTACATCGAAGGTAAAAGAGTGGTTATAGGTACATCAAAGATGAAATGTTTCATACGTAATAACATGAAAATTGTGTGTGATTAGAAAGATTCAAGGAAGGAGAGAGAGAAAGGTGAGATCCCTATACAAAGACAATGTCTGCCTTTAGGGAAACATTGGAGTTTGTGGGCGGTCTTGATAGAACAGCGAAATGAGCGAATATTTGCTTACATTTAAAATCATGTTCCTAATAGGTAGTGTTCCCTATTTGGTAACACTTCATTATACCTACCTAGGTTTAACACCTTTGAGGTGATATAGGTGAGCTCTATAACTGGCTAGCTTTGTACTTTTTTGTGATGTTGATGTAAAACCGAAATTATTTTGTTCTCCATATTTGAAACCAGGTGATTGTTACTGAACCACTGGTTAATTTTAGCTTTTACCGACATATTGCCTCCGAAATGAGAAGGGAAGAAGGTGTCATAGAACAAAAGATTGCAACATATGAAAGAACTAAAACAGGGTTGTCCAACCTTAGGGCACCCGAGGGCCGCAAGAGACCAAGGTAGAGAGTTGGCGGGCCGCAAAAACTGATAGAACAGCGAAATGAGAAGGGAAGAAGGTGTCATAGAACAAAAGATTGCAACATATGAGAGAACTAAAATGTTCCAAGGACGTGACAAAATGAAACTGCAGTATAGAAATTCAAAGAGGAAGGGGAAGAGAGGGAGAGAAAAGAACTAAATTGAAGGAGGAAATGGAGAGGAAGAAAGGGAGTGAAGGAGAAGGGAAGAGAAAGAGGAGGGGATGAACTTTTAAAATAACCAAACTAGCTAGATAATTTTCATACCGTAACATAGGTACACAGAAATATGTCGAGGAGTAAATTTTATCTCTGTTACGGTAAAAGTCCGAGGAATGCTAAAACCCGGAATTTTCCGACATCCCAAGAACTAGTGGGATTAGTAAACGAATTCTCATTGAGAATCGAGCTTCTACTGCAGTTTAATCTTGAGCTTGTCATAAGTAGGTACTGAAGAAGCAACTTTTAATGAGTTTTCGAAAGTCTTAAAAAGTAATGACCAGATCAATTTCAAGCCCATAACTTTTTATCGGTCTTTCCTTTGAGAACCTAAAGTCACATCAATATTACTCAAATAGCATGTTTTATTAGCAAAATAATTTTGGCGATTTCAAGGGAATTGATGTTTGCAGTTTTACTGAAACCGAAATTATTTTGTTCTCCATATTTGAAACCAGGTGATTGTTACTGAACCACTGGTTAATTTTAGCTTTTACCGACATATTGCCTGATGGTTTACTGTACCTGATTCTAATACCTCTCTGGTACCAGGACACCGTAATAAGTCTCAACACCTACTCGGAGCCTCAACTCAACATGTTCAAATCCATTGTTCATAAAATAATCGAGGACGGTGAGATCTCTGTTGCCGAATGCTTGCACTTAGCAGGGGACAAGTTATCCCTGAAGGATGCCAACGATACTCTGGTTAGTTTCATAAATGCCAAATATTTCCTCCAAATTGATGATAACATCCGATTGTCAATTTTGGGTATTCTAGAGCTGGAGCCATATTTTAAGAAATATTTCAGTGAACTATTGAAGCAGTGTAATCTGTGTAAGAGTGGTGTGTTTTATGGTACGTCGTGTGAGTGTGGGCAATACTATCATGGTTATTGTTTGGATAGGTACCGTACAGCACGTGGTAGTTCAGATAGCTGCCCTACTTGTTCAACATGATTTCTTAAATGGAATGTGATGATGCTTGCTGTACATTCATTGTTTATAACTTTATAAGTACATTACTGTACGTCATAATTTAGGTAAAAGATCCTTTATTATCTCATTAGAACGGAAAATGAAAATTGAATTTTCGACCTTTTTTTGTTTTTTAGTTCTAGAATTAAGTACTTACACGGAAGTGTACTAGAATTATTTCAAAATTTCCTCGTAGAAATAAAAGATCTTTCTAAGAAATGAACAAGAGTCAAGGTACATTACTGTACATAATAATTTAGGTAAAAGATCCTTTATTATCTCATTAGAATGGAAAATGAAAATTGAATTTTCGACCTTTTTTTTTTAGTTCTAGAATTATAAGTACTTACACGGAAGTGTACTAGAATTATTTCAAAATTTCCTCGTAGAAATAAAAGATCTTTCTAAGAAATGAACAAGAGTCAAGTTTTTACTAATTTCACATTACGACGTCAACAATGTCCGATTTTATTTTGACAGTATTAAAACATGTAATAAAATAAATAATTATAAATGTACAAAATACTGGAATTATGATAGATATAAGTATTAATAATATGTAGGTAAAGTGGTGTCCGTGTCCTACAATATTAATCTAAACATGAAAAGTATTCTAAAAAGAATGAAGGTATTTGATTTAGTGAACATAGAAAAAGCAGTGAACAAAGTCAGTGAGAAAAAATTGCCTTGACGTTCAATGTCCATTTTAAGAATTTTTCAGTTAAGCACATGATATATCAGAAAATATCTATGGATGGTATGCAGGAATGAATAACCCCGGTTTTATATGTAGGTAAACATACCTATGAGTCGATAATATATATTTGAAAAAGCAGAAACAAAGTCAGTGAGAAAAAATTGCCTTGACGTTCAATGTCCATTTTAAGAATTTTTCAGTTAAGCACATGATATATCGGAAAATATCTATGGATGGTATGCAGGAATGAATAAACCCGGTTTTATATGTAGGTAAACATACCTATGAGTCGATAATATATATTATTATTATTATTATTATTATTATTATTATTATGTAAAAACTTTGTCGGGGAGAAAAAATGAACAGGAATAAAAATTCTCAAGTTCTTAGATAACTTGGTGTGCTTGTCGCTTTATAATGTACTTTTTTATGGACTTAGCCTGTGTTTGCTGTAAAAAAGCGACATAATTTTCCACCTGTATGATAGCTTTCCTCTTTTGGGGTCAGTAGAGATAGATGGATGCTAGAGGGGGTCGCAGGGATCACTTTTGAGTTAGAAAGGGCATGTCAGGGAAAATCAAGCCCCGTGGTACCACATTTCTTATTCTATCTGAGAGGTTAATCACACATATTTGAACTCTTTCATTAGAACGGAAAATAAAAATTGAATTTTCCACCTTTTACAGTTATTTTTTCGGAGTTTTGACCTCAGATTTGGATTTTTCCCAACTTTTTACACAGGAATCGACAATTTATTTATAATTTTTACTTAATCTGCAACTGCTCCATTCCAAATGATTAGAAACTTTTATCTTTTATTATCTTCCCTCTAGCAAAGTTCCTAGTCTAGACTCTATTTTTATTATTACCTTCCTACATCTTATACCCATATGTACCTACTCGTACATATATGCCATTTTGAACTTTACTAAGTACTTTTTTACATACCCTACCTGCCTATGTATCTACCTATGTACCCATTCGGTATTACCTACCTATATTAAACTTCCAGGCAATTTCCTCTATTTTCATTACTACCTTCCTACATCTTATACCCATATGTACCTGCTCGTACATATATGCCATTTTGAACTTTACTATGTACTTTTTTACATACCCTACCTGCCTATGTATCTACCTATGTACCCATTCGGTATTACCTACCTATATTAAACTTCCAGGCAATTTCCTCCTCCTCACACTTTCTCCGAAAAAAATTCCCGGCTCCTTAGGTAATTTTCTTCCTCCTAACTTAGTTTTGCAAAGTTCTATCGGGACTTGAGATCTACGTAAATTTTCTTTTCTCTCCATTTCTACTATACGCTCGCAACGTGCTCTCTGTAGAAGTTTTAGTGATAAATGGGAGGTAAAGTTTTGCCCAAATAAAGAAACGGATGAAAAATACAACGACACTTAAGTGGGTAGGTAATTTTATTAACTTAGTGATAAATGGGAGGTAAAGTTTTGCCCAAATAAAGAAACGGATGAAAAATACAACGACACTTAAGTGGGTAGGTAATTTTATTAGGGTCTCCGCCTCTCTGGTAGTCAAGTTTCAGAGTTCACTTAAATTTCGCACTTTTTTTCGACGTGTAATTTATGAACAAATAATATGTAGCTCATTTTTCCCCGTTGCAAAATTACCAAAAATCACACTTATAAGTTACCTATACCTACTTCATAACTTCAACTTTTATAGTACGAAACTTCAACTTATGCCCAACCACACCAGGGATCTAGCTCTACTAACGGTGGTGCGTTAGATTTTTTTTTTTTTTTTATTAAACGACATTCACGTTTCGGTACACAAACGTAGAAGGTGTGATAGGGACTCGTCCGTAAGTTTGGCTCTTTGTTTGTTCTTCACAAAATTTTCATGCATTAATTAATTTTATTTAGTATATTTACTGTTATTTCTCATTTTCGTTCATTTTTTTAGGCGGGCCTTCGCGGGCCGCAAGAATGAGCTCGCGGGCCGCGGGTTGGACAAGCCTGAACTAAAATGTTCCAAGGACGTGACAAAATGAAACTGCAGTATAGAAATTCAAAGAGGAAGGGGAAGAGAGGAAGAGAAATGAACTAAAGTGAAGGAGGAAATGCTGGAGAGGAAGAAACGGAGTGAAGGAGAAGGGAAGAGAAAGAGGAGGGGATGAACTTTTAAAATAACCAAACTAGCTAGATAATTTTCATACCTAACATACACAGAAATATGTCGAGGAGTAAATTTTATCTCTATGTTATGGTAAAAGTCGGAGGAATGCTAAAACCCAGGATTTACCGGCATCCCAAGATTAACCAGTGGCATTAGTAAACGAATTCTCATTGAGAATCGAGCTTTTACTGCAGTTTAATCTTGAGCTTGTCATAAGTACTGAAGAAGCAACTTTTAATGAGTTTTCGAAAGTCTTAAAAAGTAATGACCAGATCAATTTCAAGCCCATAACTTTTTATCGGTCTTTCCTTTGAGAACCTAAAGCCCCATCAATATTATTCAAATAGGATGTTTTATTAGCAAAATAATTTTGGCGATTTCAAGGGTGGTATTTTATGAAGAACCAGTGTCACACAAGCGAATTGATCTTGAAAAAATTGATTCAAAATCCGTATCATACAGATCTGTATCTTGAAACATTAAATACCTCAATGCGTGTGCCTTGAATTTCAAAAGCAGACCAGAGTAATCCGACCTATGAAGGTGGGAAAAATCTGCCAAATCGGTTCCTGTAAAGATGCACAGGCGTGCTTACTGGAACTTGGCCTGGCGCACTACCGTGCGCTCATCAGATCCTTATTTTCTCTCTTGATCTCGCCTCTCAATTCCAGTCTTCTTGATATTAGTTTTGATTGCACCTGAAGGCTCGTGGTTCCAAGCAAGGGTGTTCATTCCGAAGTCTTGCTACTCGAATCTCCGCACCACCAGGTTTTCAGTTTGTCCCAACTTTCGCAGCTCTGTATCCTTCATCTGAAATCGAGACAAAAAGTCAATATTATTGGACGATATCACCTATTAATGACACAAACCTAATGTTCTTTTCTTTACAGAATTTCCACCATGGATTGGTCAGATAATCACCGATATTTCATGCAGTACGTCATGAGTTACAGAATGATTGAGAAAACACAACTGCAAAAAATTCATGAAAAAATATTTGGAGAAGAACAAAATTTTCAAGCCACTTTGGATCTGATGTCATCTATTAATGACACTAACCTAATGTTCTTTTCTTTACAGAATTTCCACTATGGATTGGTCAGATAATCACCGATATTTCATGCAGTATGTCATGAGTCACAGAATGATTGAGAAAACACAACTGCAAAAAATTCATGAAAAAATATTTGGAGAAGAACAAAATTTTCAAGCCACTTTGGATCTGATAGACACTAAAATTCCAAAGCTAGGTAACATTGAATATTTGCTTACATTTAAAATCATGTTCCTAATAGGTAGTGTTCCCTATTTGGTAACACTTCAGTATACCTACCTAGGTTTAACACCTTTGAGGTGATATAGGTGAGCTCTATAACTGGCTAGCTTTGTACTTTTTTGTGATGTTGATGTAAATTTTGTGGTGTATGTAATATTGTATTAATTTATTTCAGGTCTGCGACTAGTACAAAAGAACTGTGAGTCCAATGGTTTACTGTACCTGATTCTAATACCTCTCTGGTACCAGGACACCGTAATAAGTCTCAACTCCTACTCGGAGCCTCAACTTAACATGTTCAAATCCATTGTTCATAAAATAATCGAGGACGGTGAGATCTCTGTTGCCGAATGCTTGCACTTAGCAGGGGACAAGTTATCCCTGAAGGATGCCAACGATACTCTGGTTAGTTTCATAAATGCCAAATATTTCCTCCAAATTGATGATAACATCCGATTGTCAATTTTGGGTATTCTAGAGCTGGAGCCATATTTTAAGAAATATTTCAGTGAACTATTGAAGCAGTGTAATCTGTGTAAGAGTGGTGTGTTTTATGGTACGTCGTGTGAGTGTGGGCAATACTATCATGGTTATTGTTTGGATAGATACCGTACAGCACGTGGTAGTTCAGATAGCTGCCCTACTTGTTCAACATGATTTCTTAAATGGAATGTGATGATGCTTGCTGTACATTCTGAATTTCAAAAGCTTGTCTGCAGAGCAGAGTAATCCGACCTATGAAGGTGGGAAAAACCTGCCAAATCGGTTCCTGTAAAGATGCACAGGCGTGCTTACTGGGCGCTCATATCCTTATTTTCTCTCTTGATCTCGCCTCTCAATTCCAGTCTTCTTGATATTAGTTTTGATTGCACCTGAAGGCTTGTGGTTCCAAGCAAGGGTGTTCATTCCGAAGTCTTGCTACTCGAATCTCCACACCACCAGGTTTTCAGTTTGTCCCAACTTTCGCAGCTCTGTATCCTTCATCTGAAATCGAGACAAAAAGTCAATATTATTGGACGATCCTTGGTTGGTAGCGGAAGCGCTAGGCGGATTTCTCGCCCGAGGCGGATTTCATCCTGAACGGAAAATGTCGGAACGGAACGGAACGGAAAGCTTTCTTCCTATCTTGTCCTTCTTCTCTATTCGCTTTCGGGGCGATGAGACCTTAGCAGTTACAGTTCCTTTTGTCAAGTCTCTAGAATCAAAAGGCTGAAATGGGGACTGCAGGATTCGTTCTCTGAACGACTGGCTTTCTTCCTATCTTGTCCTTCTCTCTTCGCTTTCGGGGCGATGAGACCTTAGCAGTTACAGTTCCTTTTGTCAAGTCTCTAGAATCAAAAGGCTGAAATGGGGACTGCAGGATTGAAGAGACAAGACCCTGGCCTTTGTAGTACTTTTTCTCGTTGAAAAATAACAACGGCAGAGCACTTTTTGAAAAAAGTTTTTTTGTTTTATTCTCTCCCTGCTCTCCAAAGTTTGCTCCTCCCGAGCTATGCATATAAGCTTATAAAGCTTGATATATGAAGCGTACTTTTATTAACATCTGTATTAGGTGCATAAGTAGGCAAGTCATACTGTGTGCCTCCCATGACAGTTTTATAGAATAGAATATACCTTGTTTATACCACCAGGATAGGACTGAAAAGTCCCTTTACTCTTATACGCGCGCGTCAAAAGACTTATACGCGGCAGTTATGCATGAGGACCTGTTTGAGCCCTTAGCCTTAGACTGTCTCAAAGTTTGTAATAAAAATATTCCTTTTTTTTATATTGCATAAAAAATATTAAAAAAACAAGATGGAAAAACTTTGTCGGATAGAAAAAATAAACAGGAAGAAAAAATAAACAGGAATAAAAATAAAATTCTCAAGTTCTTAGATAACTTGGTGTGCTTGTCGCTTTATAATGTACTTTTTTTATTGACTTAGCCTGTATTTGCTGTAAAAAAGCGACATAATTTTCCACCTGTATGATAGCTTTCCTCTTTTAGGGTCAGTAGAGATAGTAGAGGGGGTCGCAGGGATCACTTTTGAGTTAGAAAGGGCATGTCAGGGAAAATCAAGCCCCGTGGTACCACATTTCTCATTCTACCGGAGAGGTTAGTGACCCGTTTCTGAAAACATCTTTGTATTTCATAATATTTTGAGGTCACAACAGTCTTTTAAAGGTTTTCCGTCTTTCATATTACGTCATAGTTTCGATTTTTTCGGGAACAGGGTTCAGGAGAAGAACGTCAAAGGAAAAGAAGGGCATGCAATATTATTTTTATGAACGCCTGGGTGTCCCTATCCCATTTGTATATGCAATGTGCTTAACCGCATGATCACACCTTCAAAATGACCTACCGACCGACAGCAATAACACTACTAATAGTACTAATAGACTAATACCTATCTAACTCATTATTTTTGTAGTCCTGTTCTTTAATTTTTTTCTGTCTCTTCTACACAATTCCAAATGATTAGAAGCTTTATCTTATATTATCTCCACCGTAGAAAAGTTCGTAGCCTAGACTCTAAAAAGGAATTTTAATTGTGTTAAGCATATTTAAATGCTTGTCACAAACATCGTTCCCCGATTATTTCACGTAGATAAATTTTATGACATGACTTGGACTCGAACCACCAACCTCCAGATCCAAAGTCCAACGCGTTAACAACTGCACCACTGAGGTTGGTCTGCTTACATAATAATCAAATTTAAAATGATTTTCGACTGGCGATATTGAAAAAAAAACGTCATTAGAAGAGGTCAAAATTAGAAACTCCTGGTCTGTGTTTTTTTTTTTTTTTTTTTTTTTTTTTTTTTTTTTTTTTTTTTTTTTTTTTAACCCCTTCCCGTG
>NW_007378099.1:145722-151421 GCF_000475195.1 Diaphorina citri
ACGGTGGTGCGTTATATTTTTTTTTTTTTTTTTTTTTTTCATTAAATAAATATAACACTTTTTTCTAGATAGTTTTGTGTTTTAACTAAAACTACCTAGTATTCTTGTAAAAAAAAAAAAAAAAAAAAAAAAAAGTTAACCCGGGCCCGGTTTAAGCTATATATGTAGGTCGAGGAGGAGGAGGAGGAGGAGGAGGAGGAAGAAAGCAAGCTATACAGCCCTGGTTTAAATCACCCTGCAGGTTTCAAGTGTTCCCCGAATTTGAACTAAATTTACATCCGTAATGAAGTGAACATAATTTAACATAATCTATGTATTTCCAAAGCGTATCATGCATCACGTATTGACATTTGCTATTCAAACTTCCCACGCTTGCAGATAATTTATGGCCCTCTCTTTCAAATTCGGCATCGTGTGAGTATAGGATTCAAGCCATTCAATTTGGGGAGTTTAAATTAGTTCAAGCCATTCAAAGATTCAATGTTGGGAGTTTTAATTCCTAATTTTAATTTTGCTAAAGGTCTGTGTGGGTGTATCCTGAAATCCTTGACTAAAAATAACCTACCACTGGTGTACTTACCTAGGTATATCCTACAGATAATAGAATATACCTTGGTTACCCTGTCAGAATGAGACTGAGAAGTCCCTTTACCCCAGGAGTCTAAACAAGGTCTTTTAAGTATACTTGTGTACCTAGTGTAGGTATTGTATTTTGTTGCTATGTATGTACTGTTATGTAGTCGTATTGAAGCAGTATATTATCAGCTATAGAAGCAATTTATCATCAGATCCTGAAATCCTTCACTAAAAATAACCTACCACTGGCGTACCTAGGTATATCCTACAGACAATAGAATATACCTTGTTTACCCTGTCAGAATGAGACTGCGAAGTCCCTTTACCCCAGGAGTCTAAACAAGGTCTTTTATGTATACTTGTGTACCTAGTGTATTGTATTTTGTTGCTATGTATGTACTGTTATGTATAGTCGTATTGAAGCAGTATATTATCAGCTATAGAAGCAATTTATCATCAGATACGTTTCGAATGTTTTATCGCCCCCTCAACCTCGTCATCACTCGTCCCTGAGCAGCCATCGCCATAAACTTCTCGAATTAGACTTATTAGAGTCATAAATTTTTTTATGACACTTCTGGAGAATTGAATTGTTCTCGCAATTGAATTGAACTGAACGATTATTGTGAGACGTTCAAGATGGGGATTAAATGATAAACGAGTGTTCTAGAAGAGTGATCGCTTTTTGGAGGATTAGAAAATACGGTGACGGGGTAGGAGATATGGATGAGGTAGGTAACCGTAAGATTATACACATAACACCTGTATCTCTCTCTCTCTCTCTCTCTCTTATCATAATTCCTCTCTCTTCCTTTCCTCTTCTGTTTTACCTACCCCCCTCTTCCTTTCTCTCCCCCCCCTTATTCTCCTTTAAATATTCTCTCTAGGTATATCCCTACCATTCTCTCCTTTCCTCTGCTTTACCTATCCCCCTCTTCCTTTCTCTCCCCTCCTATTCTCCTTTAAATATTCTCTCTAGGTATATCCCTACCATTCTCCATCTTCTCTTTTCGTCTCTTTAACCGTCATTTCTCTCTCTCTCTCTCTCTCTCTCTCTCCCTCCCTCCCTTTGTAACTCTTTTCTCGTTTCTTATTTGGCGAATTGCGTCTAATGAAAGGGAGAAGTGAAAATCCTTGGGATTAGGGGACCTATACCTTTCTATCAGGAAGACAGCAAATCCCTAATCCTAGTGAAGTTTTGTCAACACAAACTTGAAAATCTCTATTTGTAGCACTACAGCACTACAAAGTCGATGAATATTACCTTCCGTTCAAGCAGGACAAGCTGGAAGGTAAGTTGGAAGAATGGGACAGGCATATTGCCTGTTCGTCACTCACATTGGACTTTCGCAGTAACATAGGTATTCATCGACTGCCTAGTGCCTGTTAATAAAGTCAAGGGTTCAAAGGAAACCACTTGTTGACACCCACTGCCTTTTGTCTTTTCAAAGACATTACAAGGTACATTAGTTTATTGACCATGGGTTGGTACAAACCATTACCAGAGCGCTAATTTTTTTTTACTTTCCTTATCCTAAAGGAAGGAATTTTTTCCCCTTTAATTTTAAGCTGTGTCCCCTCATAGTTGACGCACGCCGTCGATTGACATCGACCGAAACCGTTCACTGCCTTGACAACATAGATTCACCTCTTTACATCGTCGATCGACTGCGTCGACTATGGGACGCAGCTTTTTAAGTTTCTTTTTAATATTACAGTACAGAATTCTTCTCTTCAGCTGATAATAATAAGGCTTCTAAGAAAAGATGCTTTGATTTGCTACTGGGATAGATTATTCAGGCAGAATTTCAGCGCCAGTCCTTGATTCACTGGATGGTCAGGTAGGATGTTCATACCGGGTGGTATTTTATGAAGAACCAGTGTCACACAAGCGAATTGATCTTGAAAAAATTGATTCAAAATCCGTATCATACAGATCTGTATCGACGATTATTGTGAGACGTTCAAGATGGGGATTAAATGATAAACGAGTGTTTTAGAAGAGTGATCGCTTTTTGGAGGATTAGAAAATACGGTGACGGGGTAGGAGATATGGATGAAGTAGGTAACCGTAAGATTATACACATAACACCTGTATCTCTCTCTCTCTCTCTCTCTCTTATCATAATTCCTCTCTCTTCCTTTCCTCTTCTGTTTTACCTATCCCCCTCTTTCTTTCTCTCCCCCCCCCTATTCTCCTTTAAATATTCTCTTTAGGTATATCCCTACCATTCTCCATCTCTTTTCGTCTCTTTAACCGTCATTTCTCTATTTCTCTCTCTCTCTTTGTAACTTTACTCTTTTCTCCTTTCTTATTTGGCGAATTGCGTCTAATGAAAGAGAGAAGTGAAAATCCTTGGGATTAGGGGACCTATACCTTCCTATCAGGAAGACAGCAAATCCCTAATCCTGGTGAAGTTTTGTCAACACAAATTTGTGCAAAACTCAGCTGTGAAACCGTTTGAGAGAGAGAAAGAGAGGAGAGAGAGAGAATGATTTTTTTTCAAGAGGTTTGATAAAGGGAACTGTAACAACGAAGGTGTTATCGTCTCAAAATAGAAGAGAGGGCGGGATAGGAGAAAGCCAGCATTTCCAAGAACGAACCTTATCCGGTAAAGTTCGTCCCCGGTGGGAATCAACTTAGGGCTTACAAGGCAGACTGTCCCCAAAGTTCACTTGGCTTTTTAATCCAACTTAAAAAAAAAATCCTTTTGAAATATCATCAAATTGATGTAATGCAACTTTTTGTTGAAAATCTCAATATGTAGCACTACAGCACTACAAAGTCGATGAATATTACCTTCCGTTCAAGCAGGACAAGCTGGAAGGTAAGTTGGAAGAATGGGACAGGGGAATCTGCCCAGGGACTGTCTCCATGAGGGGATACCATTGGGTGACCGGCTGTCGAGGATTGTCCAGCATTTCCAGCCAATGATCGCGCCCGATACCGATGAAGCTGGAGCCAATGGCGGTGCACCCCATGAGCTCGTCGGAACCAATCCTGAAACGGGAAAGAAAGAGTGGAGATGCTATTGGCGCAAATCCGATTACGCAGACGACTTTTCCCCCAAGAGGTTTCATAGAGGGAACTGTAACTGCTTATTATCCCGAGATCGAAGAAAAAAGGAAGACAGGATAGGAGAAAGCCAGCCTTTCCGAGATCGAACATTATCCGTTCAGGATAAAATCCGCCCCGGGCGGGAATAGAACCCGCGGCCTAGCGCTTACAAGGCAGACGAGCTACCAACCAAGATAACTAGACTGGCTAATCTGGCTATATTCTGTTTAATCCGATACCGATGAAGCTGGAACCAATGGCGGTGCACCCCATGAGCTCGTCTGAACCAATCCTGAAACGGGAAAGGAACAGTGGAGATGCTGTTGGCGCAAATCCGATTACGCAGACGACTTTTCCCCCAAGAGGTTTGATAGAGGGAACTGAATAGAACCCGCGGCCTAGCGCTTACAAGGCAGACGAGCTACCAACCAAGATAACTAGACTGGCTAATCTGGCTATATTCTGTTTAAAAGTTCTGTTTAGGTTAAATTTCGTGTCGGTCGGGATTCGAACAGTTTACCTGTCGTAATCGATGACTTTGATGATGAGGCTGACATCATTGACATTACTAGCAGGGACGTCAAACAGGAGTGCCTCATTGTAGAACGGATTCAGACTGTTCTTCTTGACACTGGTTCTCTTCTTTCGGATACGCTTCCCCTCGCAGACCAGGTACACTTTGACGTAGGGATCTGCAACAGAGGAAATTTAATGGTTTCCAATGGTGGGTCGACAGTAATTGTCGGCCCGGAATGAGCGGAATCCTTTTGAGGAGGATCCTGTACGTCCAGTTTTTTTTTTATTTATTTTTTTAATTTTTATTTTTTAAAAGAGAGGTTAAATTTTGTGTCGTTCGGGATTCGAACTGTTTACCTGTCGTAATCGATGACTTTGATGATGAGGCTGACATCATTGACATTACTAGCAGGGACGTCAAACAGGAGTGCCTCATTGTAGAACGGATTCAGGCTGTTCTTCTTGACGCTGGTTCTCTTCTTTCGGATACGCTTCCCCTCGCAGACCAGGTACACTTTGACGTAGGGATCTGCAACAGAGGGAATTGAACGGTTTCCAATGGTGGGTCGACAGTAATTGTCGGCCCGGAATGAGCGGGATCCTTTTGAGGAGGATCCTGTACGTCCAGTTGACGATTAGTTGGGGCTCTGTCAGTATGTCCCAATCAACTATGCTGATGATACGGGGATGTAAAACTGCGCTTATTACATAGGGTTACAATTCATATCTCATCAGTTGATGCAGTATTAAAATAAGGTAAATAAAATAAATCAACTACCTGCATCGGTAGTGTACCTAATGGGAAAGACACTCACCTAGCAGTAATACTATTGTTTGAGAATTGGACCACAATAATTATTAGTAATTTAGTAGGTAGTATCCGACTGCCAATGCCGGAGTAAAGAGACCTTACAAAACTAACTCTTTTCTTTACAAAATTTCAGCCTGGGGGGGGGTTGGCAATAATTCAAAGAGTGGCTAGTTAGGGGAAAGAGGGGTTGGATACTCCAAATTGTAGACCAATACATATTTTTTAGTACATTTACTACAATATTGGGATCAAAAAATTGTCCGATTCAAGCTATTCAATATGGGCCTTCAGGGTTATGTCAATTACTGAGTTATTCATGAGGTTTCCATCATTTGTTTGTTGATTAGAATATGAGTTGTCATTATAGACTGTCATGAAATATTCTGAGAAAGTGTCAGCTATAATTTGGTCATCTGTTGTCGGTTTTGAGTCAATAATGAAAGACTTGGGTATAAGATTTTTTCTTTTACTTTTTGCAAAATTCCAAAAGCTTTTAGGGTCTTTTTTTTAAGTTTTTAGATATACCTACAATGTATTTGCGATAGTCATTTTCGATACTTTTTTGAAATTCTTTTTTAGTTATATTTTGTCTATTTAGATGGAAAATGGTAGTTGGTTTGGTTTTCTTTGTTCGGTTTTTTCTTTTGAATAATTTTAAAGTTTTTGATGACCACCATGAAGGGACTTTGTTTTGAGAGGATTTTCTTTTGGGAACATGATTTTCGAGCATGGTGTGTA
>NW_007378099.1:152788-154745 GCF_000475195.1 Diaphorina citri
CCCCCCCCTTCTTCTTTCTTTTAAGTACCTACTTCTTCTCCTACTCCATTTTCTCTTCTTCGTTTTCGACTTTCTTGTCTTCAACTTTCTTATTTGTCTTCTTTTTCGACCTTTTTCTCCTTTTCCTCTTATTTCTCATCAACCTCCTCCCCTTCTGATAATACATCTTTGTCAGTCCCTTCTCCTTCCTCTTTTCTCGTCTTTTTATTATCTCTTTCTCCTATTTCCTTCTTTGTTTTCTTTTGTATCCTCCTCCTTCCTTCCTTCTTATTTTTCCTTCTTCCTCCTCCGCGCCTTTCTTTTTCCTGTTTCTTCCTCCTCCTTTCATCATTCATCTCTTCCACCTTTGTTCTCTACTTTACCTTCTCCCTCTTTCTTCTTTCATTGCTTCCTTCTGTTTTTCATTAAGACTTTTTTATTTATGACTTTTTCAACTTTCTGGCCACGGCAGAGATTGTGCGGTCGTAAAAAACCAAGGAACAAACAAACGACTTTTGTGATTTGCGAGAAGGAGTGAACTTTTGCGAACTTTCAACCTTTCAGTCTGAAAATCAGACTCGGAATTTGAGGTCAGCGGATTCCAGGAAATTCCACCAGACAGCAAAGATTCTCCTGGGGGGGGAAAGCGGTCATGCCGTAACGTAATAATACTTGGGAAGGTTGATTTCTGATTGTCTCATTTACCTGGTATAGGTCTTTGTTGACCTTATACACAGGTCCATTATTGGTCGGATTTCTGGAATTTCTTGTTGACTTTCACAGAGGTAGCTTTGTACATAAGTGCAGAGACATCTTTGCACATAGTACAGAGGTAGCTTTGTACATAATATGTGGAGGGGGGAGGAGGATGAGGGAGAGATTACGAAAAATAGGAGGAATATATCTACTAAATGACACAAGAGACTGGCTCGTGTTACTCAAAGGGAAAATGTACCCTCAAAAGATGCATTTTCTGTAGGAATGCATCTTGTACGACTAGTAGGTGGTAAGTACTTGAATTTACTTTGGTGCTTAGCGTGTAAGTAAATATATGTAAATACTTACCTACATACCTATAAAAAATATCTCCTACTTTTTTTTCCAAAGTCACTGTCATAACTTCATTTTACAAATGATAATACCTAATGATAACATTTTACAAATTAAATTACCTACATTATATTAAATTTCCAATGTTAAATAACATAAATATTCTATCAAATTGCAACAAATACCTATGTATCAAATTTATGATGAATAATAAATATTACCTATGTTAGTAATTCAATAAACTGTAAAGCTGTATGAGAAGAAAGGCCCCTATGGGAACCGTGTTATGATGAATAATAAATATTACCTATGTTAGTAATTCAATAAACTGTAAAGCTGTATGAGAAGAAAGGCCCCTATGGGAACCGTGAGAGTCCTTTGGGGCCCAGAATTATTAAATTTCCTGAATGTAATATTTACCCATTGCAATATTAAAAAGTTAGAACTTTCAAGGGTATACACAACACTTGGTAAAACAAATTAAAATCAATAGGGGAAAATGAAAACAGATCGCTATTGCAATATTAAAAAGTTAGAACTTTCAAGGGTAAACACAACACTTGGTAAAACAAATTAAAATCAATAGGGGAAAATGAAAACAGATCGCTTTTTTTTTTGTTTTAATACCACTGAAGATGCCGTAACTGGCGAAACCCGGTATGGTAGCGAATAAAATGTAAATGCAGTTTCTTTGTGTTATTATGTCACAACTTTGGTGCTCACTGCAGCATTGTAGGATTTTCCCAATATCTAATAATCCTAAAATCACATGTTTACCTACCATGCTGGCACCGGTCGCTATGCGCATTTATTTCTATGTCATAGCTACTCATTTTCCTCACGAGGCTGAGTTACCTAACATGCTGGCACCGGTCGCTATGCGCATTTATATGTCATAGCTACTCATTTTCCTCACGAGGCTGAGTGG
>NW_007378100.1:0-27781 GCF_000475195.1 Diaphorina citri
ATCTTGTCACCGCGGATTGACTATGTTTGCACACACCTTTAGATCTACGTATAGTATGAGTACTCAGCTGAATGACAATTGGAAGTAGGTACCCATAGGAACCCATAGGTACAGGGGGAAGTAGGACCCCATAGCAAAGATGCTATGAGAAGTTGGAAGTTAGAAGTCTGCAAAACTGGTAGGGGTAGACACTAGACACTTATACACTCTAGTTTAGGACGCATTTTCAAGAAGCTTTGAAGTTGTGAGCTGTCAGTGCATCTGAGGGCATAAAAGTTTTGACTTTCAGCCTAATCTTTTTCCTGGTGATGTGGTGATACACAAAATTTCGTTTTCAAATAATAGCAATGGGGCTCAACCAAATGACAATTTTTTTCGAGTCATATCAGATGGGTATAAAAAAGAGGACGGATAAGAAGATGCATGATTTACAGGTACATGTGAGTATACCACCACCTATTCAGAAGATATTAGGATACCCCTATACCTAATGATCTTATTATTGAAGAGTTAATGATGAGATCCTAGAAATTTTGCAATGAGTCCCTACCTATCAAATTTTGTCACCTCTTTAATGAAACTGAAAGTTTGATGAGAAAGGCCAAAAGAAACCTTCCTGACCTCCTTTGAAAAATTGTGTGGAAATGTTCAAGAGCTACATAACTTCATCCAGGAAAGTTATTTTAATAACTCTATAGCTCCATTGTGTTAGGGTCTCAGAAAGGGTTAAAACTTGGAAAAAACTGAAAAATATGAGTCATACCTAAGTATACGATAAATAATGAAATATTCAGTGAAAAATCCAAGAGTAAAGAAATTGAATTTGAGAAGAAATGGAGAGAATTTAGGAGTGAAATATGTAGAAGTAGGATTTTCAGTTTTTTAATCTCTTTATTTATCATTCTGATATCAAAGGCGAATGGTCGAATTGAAATTTACAGTCCAAGCTTTCCAATCATGAGATTGATTTTGGAGTCCGAAGATTGTATGCCCGTGGATAAAAAGTTCTGTAATTTGTAAAGGCCTTGAAAAAGAAAAAAAAATCCCAGAAAAATTATTAGAGTTTGAAATTAAAAATGTTTGATGAAAAATATTTTTTGAGCCTTGAAGTAAAATATAATGTATATCAAAGGCGAATGGTCGAATTGAAATTTGACTTTACTCAAATACCCTTAAATATTGACTTTAAATATTTATGAAGAAGCATGTGCATGACTTATGTAGTAATGTGCATGGTGATGGAAATTAGTGCCCTACACGTACACGCCTTACACTTGACTTTAGACCACGCTACGCCACTGTTACAGTCCAAGCTTTCCAATCATAAGATTGATTTTGGAGTCCGAAGACTGTATGCCCATGGATAAAAAGTTCTGTAATTTGTAAAGGCCTTGAAAAAAAAAAAAAATCCCAGAAAAATTATTAGAGTTTGAAATTAAAAATGTTTGATGAAAAATATTTTTTGAGCCTTGAAGTAAAATAATGTGAATCACTGAAAATATTCAAAAATATACCTTCTTAGGTAGGTACCTAGGTATGTCAAATTTTCTTAATGCCAAAATTTTGCTGTGGTCTGCTGGGTGTGATTAAAAAAACTCACCTTACCAATAGAAGTCTAATTTTGACTTGAATAAACGTTTCCATAGAAGAAGCTGAACTTTACACAAAACTAATATGCGCACGTGGCAAAAGTTTAAGACAACTTTTACAAAACTTTACTAGATGTGTACTTGGCAAAAGTTGGAACCGAACTGAAAAATTCTAGTCAATGTCAAAGGGTCTTATATGTAGGTATAAACTTTCCGTGGGAAAAGGGAAATTTTTAGGTCTCACAATGATAGAGGGAGCGGTCCTAATATGGAACCCTGGGGTATTTCGCTAAATACACACTGCACTATAAAAGAACCTTATTGGACTATTTTTCTTGCTTAATTAACTTGGGTTGGGACAATGAGTGCAAAGTCCGTTAGTCAGTGCATCTGAGGGCATAAAAGTTTTGACTTTCAGCCAAATCTTTTTCCTGGTGATGTGGTGATACACAAAATTTCGTTTTCAAATAATAGCAATGGGGCTCAACCAAATGACAATTTTTTTTCGAGATAGAGTCCTATTCCGATGTAAAAGTACCCAAAAAGTGCATTGGCGCACTCAAAAACATCCAAAACGGTCCCTAAATCCTCTAAAATGTCGCAAAAAGGTCGCACAAAAAAAAAATAATAACGTTGAAATAGCCATGGTTTACTACCTCGCATGAACTGACGTCATCACGAAAAAATGGCTGCCCGCGAAAATTATAGGGGCTCAACCAAAATATTAACCCATAAGAGCCGAGCTTTTTTACTTTCTATTATTTTTCTTCCATTGGAGCTGAAATTTAACCGCTTCTAACTCCGGACCGGTACTGAGTAAATATGTCAAATAATCTTGATGGAAGACTCAGTAACTTTGTGCAGTTTTTCAGGTTTAGGTCAAATAATATTGAAAATAGTAGGAAATTTTGTTTTCTAACTAATAGAGAGATCCCCGATGTACTCTGACGTGAGATATTAGCGAAAAGGAGAGAAGGGTTTGGTCAAGTTTGGTGTGACTTTAATGTAGACCTCGGCTCTCAAGGGTTAACATGGAGTTGAACAATACTCGTATTCCTCCTGTGTTGTTACACTGGTTATTATAGAGCACCTATTCTCTGTATTATAGAGCTGGACTCAAACACACGTGCCAGACAAATAGAGCTGTAACAGTAGTGTAACACAATAAATTCGAGTGCAGGTTGTAGTATTTTCCCTCTCGGATCTTGTGTGGAATAGGAATGTTCTGGATTCTAGAGCAGGATAATCACTCACATCCAGGGAAAAACGGATGAAAATATGCGAAATACAATTCACCGTTCTGGAATGTTCATTTTGTTTATACCTTGTCAGGGGCATGGGCATTTAAGTGTAGGTAGTTATTTATAGACAGGTGATTTTTTTTATATTCTTTTTACTTTTTCTTTTTTTAATTAGGGGCTTTCAAATCTAACCAAGGGACCCTAAGAAAAATAAGTTGAAAGATTGGACAAAAATTTCTACGTGCGAATCTTAAAGCACAAGAACGACAAGAACCATTTATTTTGCGGTGTTTGTGACAATTTTCAAGACCAGCACGAAAATTGCTCATTGTGAAAATGTACCACAGAATGCAATAGTAATAATAGTGGTAGTGATACAAGACTAATTAATGGGGGGTTTCACGACCAATTTGCCAGCAAAAAAGGTTGTGAATCACTAGGCGAAAATAATTTCGTTTTCGCAAGAACAACAAAAACGTAAGAGTTTCTCTCCAAGCTACGAAGGGATGTGGCCACAGACCGAGAGCTGAGAGCATCGTGTATAGAATGATAATGAGCAGATCCGCACCACTAGAAACATCACCCCGTCTCTCCTAAGTGTCCCTTTCCCTCAATAGAAAAACGAAGAGTGGAAGGTTTTCCAGCCTTTGTGCAAAATTATACTCGAGCAGTCCGGAGCATCATTTGTGCGGAAAATGAGTGCTTAGCCAAGTGGCAGAATTTGCCCTTTCTCATAGTTTTCTCTGTGCCCTTTCTCATGTGGTTAAGCCCTGTATGGTGAAGAAGGAAGACCTTACACAAACGAGCCTTTGCTTTCTTTTTTTGTGGCTTTATCGTTAGCTGAGCCTAGTCGACTTTGTCTTTCCCAGTTTTCATTCCATCTAAAATCAAAGAGCTTTGAAAGCTACCTTTCAGGATATTGTGCTTTTGAAGGAAAACGTATTAGGTATAGTATTCAGCCACTCACTATCAGGTAGACCTGATCAGGTCCGCCTGTCAGGTCAGCCACTCACTATCAGGTATTTTCAGCCGTACCTGTCAGGTCCACCTGATAGTGAGTGGCTGGCCTATTTCTCGTGTTACAAATGAGCGAACTTAAGTGACAAGCAACACAGCCTCTTTTTCCTTACCAGATCCAATGTCAATATTGAAGTAACTCTCTGGATTTCCGGCGCTGATCTTGTACGAAATTCTCTGGTCGGGATCCAAATCCCCATCACTAGCAGCCAACTGTACAATAGGTAGAATGCCGGACTGGTTTTCGACGATCTGAGCGTAGTACACCGGATCCAAGGTCATGGGGACATTGTCATTCACATTTTGGACTTGAATATAAACCTGAAATACAAGAGAAGGTTTTTTTATATTAGTTTACAAAGGTCTGAAAGGTGGGTTGACAGTGTTGACCCCTGAGGTTATGATTTACACTAACTTATAAAGAACATTGAATGACAATCAAAATTATAAAGAACATTGTCCCCAGACCTACAGTTTCAAGGCAAATTTATATTGGTCCATTTTTTAACGCTCTTTAAGCAAATGGACTTACTCAGAAGCCCCACATTTTTGTCAACATGTATAGTTTCATGTTGTCCACATGGAACTTTATACTTGGGTGTAAGCAATTAGAAACAGCTACTACATACAATACGCAGTCGTACACCCAGTTATCCATCTAAAGAGAAGAGCCAAACAACTAGAAACACCCATGTTGATGTGAACCTAAAACTGCGGCCCTGTCTCCGTGTCTATACGGTATTCAAAAGCAACACTCTCTGTGCCCTTTCTCATGTGGTTAAGCCCTGTATGGTGAAGAAGGAAGAATACCTTACAAAAACAAGCCTTTGCTTTCTTTTTTTGTGGCTTTATCGTTAGCTGAGCCTAGTCGACGTTGTCTTTCCTAGTTTTCATTCCGTCTAAAATTAAAGAGCTTTGAAAGCTACCTTTCAGGATATTGTGCTTTTGAAGGAAAAGGTATTAGGTGTAGTATTCAGCCACTCACTATCAGGTAGACCTGATCAGGTCCGCCTGTCAGGTCTACCTGATAGTGTGTGTGCTCATCAGGTATTTTCAGCCGTACCTGTCAGGTCTACCTGATAGTGAGTGTCTGGCCTATTTCTCGTGTTACAAATGAGCGAACTTAAGTGACAAGCAACACAGCCTCTTTTTCCTTACCAGATCCAATGTCAATATTGAAGTAACTCTCTGGATTTCCGGCGCTGATCTTATACGAAATTCTCTGGTCGGGATCCAAATCCCCATCACTAGCAGCCAATTGTACAATAGGGAGAATGCCGGACTGGTTTTCGACGATCTGAGCGTAGTACACCGGATCCAAGGTCATGGGGACATTGTCATTCACATTTTGGACTTGAATATAAACCTGAAATACAAGAGAAGGTTTTTTTATATTAGTTTACAAAGGTCTGAAAGGGGTTGACAGTGTTGACCCCTGAGGTTATGATTTACACTAACTTATAAAGAACATTAAATGACAGTCAAAATTATAAAGAACATTGTCCCCAGACCTACTGTTTCAAGGCAAATCTATATTGGTCCATTTTTTTATTGCTCTTTAAGCAAATGGACTTACTCAGAAGCCCCACATTTTTGTCAACATGTATAGTTCCATTATACTTGGGTGTTAGCAATTAGAAACAGCTACTACATATACGTACTCGTACACCCAGTTACTCATCTTAAGAAAAGAGCCAAACAACTAGAAACACCCATGTTGATGTGAACCTAAAACTGCGGCCCTGTCTCCGTGTCTATACGGTATTCAAAAGCAACAATACGATGCAGCAGCACTTGAAGATTATTTAGCAAACTGAAACTTTTCCCTGGTAGTTTTCCTTTCACTAGAAAAACGCTCCGATGCACTTTCCCAACACAATTTTCTCGGTACCTCCTTGTGTGATGAGAACATTTGTAAACCCGAACTGTTCCACGAAATATGTGAAAATGATGTAGGAGGGAAACAAAGGCAAAGTAATATTAACCCATAAGAGCCGAGCTTTTTTACTTTCTATTATTTTTCTTCCATTGGAGCTGAAATTTAACCGCTTCTAACTCCGGACCGGTACTGAGTAAATATGTCAAATAATCTTGATGGAAGACTCAGTAACTTTGTGCAGTTTTTCAGGTTTAGGTCAAATAATATTGAAAATAGTAAGAAATTTTGTTTTCTAACTAATAGACAGATCCCCGATGTACTCTGACGTGAGATATTAGCGAAAAAGAGAGAAGGGTATTGTGTGACTTTAATGTAGACCTCGGCTCTCAAGGGTTAACATGGAGTTGAACAATACTCGTATTCCTCCTGTGTTGTTACAGTGGTTATTATAGAGCACCTATTCTCTGTATTATAGAGCTGGACTCAAACTCACGTGCCAGACAAATAGAGCTGTAACAGTAGTGTAACACAATTCGAGTTATTCGAGTGCAGGTTGTAGCATTTCCCCTCCCGGATCTTGTGCGGAATAGGAATGTTCTGGATTCTAGAGCAGGATAATCACTCACATCCAGGGAAAAACGGAGGAAAATATGCGAAATATAATTCACCGCTGTGGAATGTTCATTTGTTTATGCCTTGTCAGGGGCATGGGCTTATGTGTAGGTAGTTATTTATAGACAGGTGATTTTTTTTATATTCTTTTTACTTTTTCTTTTTTTAATTAGGGGCTTTCAAATCTAACCAAATTTAGGTCAAATAATATTGAAAATAGTAAGAAATTTTGTTTTCTAATAGACAGAGATCCCCGATGTACTCTGACGTGAGATATTAGCGAAAAAGAGAGAAGGGTTTGGTGTGACTTTAATGTAGACCTCAAGGGTTAACATGGAGTTGAACAATACTCGTATTCCTCCTGTGTTGTTACACTGGTTATTATAGAGCACCTATTCTCTGTATTATAGAGCTGGACTCAAACACACGTGCCAGACAAATAGAGCTGTAACAGTAGTGTAACACAATTCGAGTTATTCGAGTGCAGGTTGTAGCATTTCCCTTCTCGGATCTTGTGCGGAATAGGAATGTTCTGGATTCTAGAGCAGGATAATCGCTCACATCCAGGGAAAAACGGATGAAAATATGCGAAATACAATTCACCACTCTGGAATGTTCATTTGTTTATACCTTGTCAGGGGGGTGGGCATTTATGTGTAGGTAGTTATTTATAGACAGGCGATTTTTTTTATACTCTTTCTACTTTTTCTTTTTTTTTTAATTAGGGGCTTTCAAATCTAACCAATGGCATGGTCTCAAAGGTCATTCAACCTGTAGGACAGGCTTTACTTCGACTTTTTAACTATAGCTGGCTACATGTCATTTGGACTGTTGGAATTATCGTAAGTAGCCAGCTTTGGTCCAAGAGGTTTTGAGCTCTATTCGGAGGTGTCCCGAGGTTTCACTGTATTCCAATTTGAGATCTCTTTGCTTCTTCAACAAATTCCCACCAAATACGACCCTGATCGGAAAATAAAACAGCAAAGAAATAAAGAGTGCGATGTCCCCCACCCCCACTCCTTTACCCTTCTATTCCAGAACAACAATAATGAAACAGAAACAATTGTTTCAAATGCACACAAAGTGATCGGTCTCCTGTGTTGTTTAGCTGTTTTTTTTTTTTGTCTCAAAGGTCATTCAACCTGTGGCTACATGTCATTTGGACTGTTGGAATTATCGTAAGTAGCCAGCCTTGGTCCAAGAGGTTTTGAGCTCTGTTCGGAGGTGTCCCGAGGTTTCACTGTATTGCAATTTGAGATCTCTTTGCTTCACTGTATTGCAATTTGAGATCTCTTTGCTTCACTGTATTGCAATTTGAGATCTCTTTGCTTCTTCAACAAATTCCCACCAAATACGACCCTGATCGGAAAAAACACAGCAAAGAAATAAAGAGTGCGATGTCCCCCACCCCCACCTCCTTTACCCTTCTATCCCAGAACAACAATAATGAAACAGAAACAATTGTTTCAAATGCACACAAAGTGATCGGTCTCCTGTGTTGTTTAGCTGTTTTTTTTTTTTTTTTTTTTTTTTTTTTTTTTTTTTTGTGCTGCTTGTACAGAAAATGTAACACAGGGTGTCTCCGTTTCAAACAATATTTTCCTTTGAAAACTTCTACATTGTTAGCGGTCAAAGTGTATCCACAATTCCACACATAGTCGAAAAGTCGTCGATCGATGTCGATTGAACCGCGTCCAGACTGCCCCCATAACATAGATTTATCTTGTCACCGCGGATTTACTATGTTTGAACACACTTTTAGATCTACGTATAGTATGAGTACTCAGCTGAATGACAAAGATGCTATGAGAAGTTGGAAGTTAGAAGTCTGCAAAACTGGTAGGGATAGACACTAGACACTCATACACTCTAGTTTAGGACGCATTTTCAAGAAGCTTTGAAGTTGTGAGCAAAAGGGGAATTTTGTCGTACAAAAGAACAAAGTTCGATTCCTGGAAAAATTAACTTCAACAATTTCAAATCGGTATTTTCCAGTTAGAAATTCCTTCCTTTAAGTTTCGAATTTCCAGAATAATTAGCACCTCTCTATAATGTCTGCATACTCTGTATACTTGAGAATAACCTACATGGCAACATACAAGGGCTCTATCTTACATATTAGGCTAGCACGAGTACGTATTATTTCTGGGAAGTAGGTTAGCGGTCAAGGTGTATCCACAATTCCACACATAGTCGAAAAGTCGTCGATCGATGTCGATTGAACCGCGTCCACACTGCCCCCATAACATAGATTTATCTTGTCACCGCGGATTGACTATGTTTGCACACACCTTTAGATCTACGTATAGTATGAGTACTCAGCTGAATGACAAAGATGCTATGAGAAGTTGGAAGTCTGCAAAACTGGTAGGGGTAGACACTAGACACTTATACACTCTAGTTTAGGACGCATTTTCAAGAAGCTTTGAAGTTGTGAGCAAAAGGGGAATTTTGTCGTACAAAAGAACAAAGTTCGATTCCTGGAAAAATTAACTTCAACAATATTTCAAATCGGTATTTTCCAGTTAGAAATTCCTTCCTTTGAGTTTTGAATTTCCAGAATAATTAGCACCTCTCTATAATGTCTGAATACTCTGCATACTTGAGACTAACCTACATGGCAACATACAAGGGCTCTATCTTACATATTAGGCTAGCACGAGTACGTATTATTTCTGGGAAGTAGGACCCCCAAGAAAGATACTAATTAAATTAGGTAACTTTATGCCATTTCTTTAGCCTCAAGCCTCAACCCGTTCAACATTTTCACTTTATCATATTGTCAAGCCTTCATACTACCTACGTACCTACTGAAGAACAATCTTTAAGAAATCTTTTCTGTATGACTTTGAAGGGTTTGAAGAAATTATTCAAAGATATGCAAATTTTTCAAGGAAAGTTGTCACAATGAAACTGAACAAGTCTGTAAGCTGTACTTTGTATGAGCTGCAAGCTGTAACTGGTAAGTACTTGGCATAGGGAATTCCACATTTCTCATACCACCCAGTATTAAGTAGGTACCTACAACAAAATTTCAGTTTTTTTTTCTTCCTCTTACCTGAGAGCTGTGGTTGCTCAAAAACAACCAAACTGAAAAGTACCTGAGTAATTTTTAATTCAAAATAATAGAAAAGTTTCCAGTCTACGAGTAAAAATAAATACAGATGTTGTTGTTGTAGCGGCTTTAGCTTTCGCCGAATGGCGATAGCAGAATAAAGAAAAGATGTCTTTTTGTATGCCTCAACCCATTCAACATTTTCACTTTATCATATTGTCAAGCCTTCACACTAGCTACGTGCCTACTGAAGAAGAATCTTTAAGAAATCTTTTCTGTATGACTTTGAAGAGTTTGAAGAAATGCGCCTAATTATTCAAACATATGCAAATTTTTCAAGGAAAGTTGTCAAAATGAAACTGAACAAGTCTGTAAGCTGTACTTTGTATGAGCTGCAAGCTGTAACTGTAAGTACTTGGCAAGGAGAATTCCACATTTCTCATACCACCCAGTATTAAGTAGCTACCTAACAACAATATTTTTACTTTCCTTATCCTATTTTTTCTTCCTCTTACCTGAGAGCTGTGGTTGCTTAAAAACAACCAAACTGAAAAGTACCTGAGTAATTTTTAATTCAAAATAATAGAAAAGTTTCCAGTCTACGAGTAAAAATAAATACAGATTGTCCCCTAGCCAGACAGGATCCTCTTGTATTTGTATTTACTTGTTATTGTCAAATAAAGAAAATAAAACATAAAACATTATGCCATTTCTTTAGCCTCAAGCCTCAACCCATTCAACATTTTCACTTTATCATATTGTCAAGCCTTCATACTACCTACGTACCTACTGAAGAACAATCTTTAAGAAATCTTTTCTGTATGACTTTGAAGAGTTTGAAGAAATGCGCCTAATTATTTAAACATATGCAAATTTTTCAAGGAAAGTTGTCACAATGAAACTGAATAAGTCTGTAAGCTGTACTTTGTATGAGCTGCAAGCTGTAACTGTAAGTACTTGGCAAGGGGAATTCCACATTTCTCATACCACCCAGTATTAAGTAGGTACCTAACAACAATATTTCAGTTTTTTTTTTCTTCCTCTTACCTGAGAGCTGTGGTTGCTCAAAAACAACTGAAAAGTACCTGAGTAATTTTTAATTCAAAATAATAGAAAAGTTTCCAGTCTACGAGTAAAAATAAATACAGAAAAAATAATTCAGGAGAACTTAAAACCTTAACAGTATCCCGGAATCCCGGATGAAACATGGTGTATGGTCTGGAGATGACGAGGGAAGGGGGAGGGGAGGGGAGGGGATGAAATATAGTATAGAGAGGAGAAGGGAGGGAGTAAAGAGAGAAAAGTTGGGGAGAAAATAAGGAGAAAGAAATGTACACACCTTAACAGTATCCCGGATGAAACATGGTGTATGGTCTGGAGATGACGAGGGAAGGGGGAGGAGAGGGGATGAAATATAGTATAGAGAGGAGAAGGGAGGGAGTAAAGAGAGAAAAGTTGGGGAGAAAATAAGGAGAAAGAAATGCACACAAAAAATGTGGGTAGAAAGGAGATGGAGTGCTAAGGAAAAATATCGTGGTATAAGGGGAGGAGTGCTAAGGGAAAATATGGTGGTCAAGACTCCTCTCTCTCTCTCTCTTCAGCCGGTGTAGCCTCACTTGGCTCTTTTTAGACTGCTAGGGTAAAGGGACTAAGGGACTAAGGGACGTTTCAGTCCTCTCAGAAACAGTTAATTGAAGATACTTTGCAAATTTACTGTTGCTGTCCTCTTCGGGCAGGATAAACAAAGGAAATTCCATTTGCTCTCACTCTCTAACCGTTATTCAGTGGTAAGATGGGGGGGGGAGTGCTAAGGAAAAATATGGAGGAGGAATGCTTGGGGAAAATATGGGAGAGAGGGGAATGAGTGCTATGGAAATATGAAAGAAAGGGAATGAAGTTCTAAGGAAAAATGTGGCGATAAGCGGAAAGAGTACAAAGGAAAAATATGGAGGAGTGCTTAAGGAAAATATGGCAGAGAGGGGAGGGGTTCCTAAGAAAATACGACAGAAAAGAAATAAGGAAAAAGAAGGAGTGCTAAGGAAATACATGGGAGGGGGGGGGAGGAAAAATGTGGGAGAAAATTCTCAGTTGCACTAGTATGCTCTTGACTCCTGGTGAACTTAACAATATCAGCCCCAAATCTCACAATCCTCCCCTGATTTACATAACATCATCAGATATAAAGCATTTCCACGACTTTTTTCTCCCCTCCGCCACTGACGAAAATCTCTCCTAGGGAAAAACTAGATACTTGTTTTGAGGTTTTACTTTGAAGTCCTCTAGTCTCAATAGAAAATGTTGGTATGTACCATACATATTATCTATCCCCCCCGCCCTCTCCCCATCCTGTCGTGAAAGTTAATACCATTTTTTTAACTTTTGAATGAGAAATTGAGAGAGAGAAAGAGGCGGAGGGAGAGAGAGAGAAGGGGAGGGATTGAGGGAGGGAGGGGAGGGAGATAAAATGATAAATACTTAATTAGGAGTCTCTGTTTGTGTGAGTTAAGAGGAGCGTGAAACAAGATTACAAATGCCAACAATAGGGGAAATATTCAACGCACAACATAGAATAGAATCGAATAGAATACGGGTAGATGAGAGAGGTATATTATGTATGAAACCGTACGTATATGGTTAATTGAATGAATTTGGTCCCACAAAACCGTTTCCACAAGTGTGCTGGGAACAGCAGATTTCTAATCGAACGAAGTGAACTCCAAGTTTTGTCCGATTTCGATGAAACAACATGAACTTCGATGGAACGTCTTAACCTCGGAGTTTCCCCAGGGTCACTCTACATATAACTTCCACGGTTTTTATTGACAAGGGTTTTACCCTCCATCCGGCGACAAGCTACACGCCTTCTCACATTAACCTTACCCACCCTGAGTGAGGCCGGGAAAAGAGCAGCTCACAATTGCCCAGATGGATAGGTACTAACCGCGCTTAGCCTAGAGCCTAGAATCCAAATGTGAAAAGAGAGAGGGAGAGAGAGAGTAAAATTTTAAAATATAGATCGGAAGAGCGGTTCAGCCTCCTTATTCTATTCTATTCTATTCTATTCAAAACTTACTTGGCTTGATCATCCAGAACACACAGGAGACCATTGGGTTTCCCCTCGACCAGCTGCAGACACAGCGTATTGTCCGAGAATTCAATATGGCGCCAACGAATACCCTCCTTGTTGTATTCTTCCTGTTCGTATTGAAACACGTGCTGGTTGAAGTAGTACTGCAGGTGTTCGTTGGCGTAGTTGATGCACAGCTGCTCGAAACTACCAACGAAAAATTAAATGAAAGAAAAATTTTAGTTTGGAAAAAAATAAGCGGAAAGTAATTTAAGTAAAAAAATAATTGGAGTAAAAAGTACCGTAAAAAGTTAGAGAGCAACTAACTGCCAAAGAAAATTTGCGAAACAAAATTTGGTTGGACTGTGACAGCGAAAAATTTAGTAAAGAAAAAGAGTTTTGTTTTTTTGTTTTTTTTTTTTTTTTTTTTTTTTTTTTTTTTTTTTTTTTTTTTTAAGAGGTTTGACAGAGGGAACTTTAACTGCTATGGTCTTATCGTCCCGAAATCGAGGAGAGAAGGAAGACAGGATAGGAGAAAGCCAGCCGTTCCGAGAACGAACATTATCCCATCAGGATAAAATCCGCCCCGGGCGGGAATCGAACCCGCGGCCTAGCGCTTACAAGGCAGACGCATTACCAACTAAGCTAACTAGGCTGGCATTTGTACTAGATTATTTGTGAGAATTGTGAGACTTTTATTCAGACATAGGACATGCAACTATCTGAATTGGTTGTATGTTGTATTGAATATTGTTTTAAATTGAGAATATCAATAAAAGTCCATAACGCCAATATGCAATAAAATAAATTTGTGAAGTTGTAAAAGCAATGAAAGGTCATATCTCGAAATAGAAACTTTTTGTAGAGAGATGATCTAATAAATATTTCTAAAATCACTGAAAAGCGGGGAAGAGAACATACCAACCTACTTATAGAAAATTTTATAATATAAGATACCTATCTTTTTCAATATTTCAATCTCTCTTGTGATATGAAAAAAATTCGCTCCAAGTACGTACTAAAGGTACAGGTCACAGAATAGATTGAATTTTATAATATAAGATATCTTTTTCAATATTTCAATCTCTCTTGTGATATGAAAAAAATTCGCTCCAAGTACGTACTAAAGGTACAGGTCACAGAATAGATTGAAGTCTTTTGTATGCACATATTGGCCTGACCTACTCTAGCTTCAGCCCCTTCTAAATCCCTACAAATCCTTTCCCCCTCTCCTTGTCCGTAAATCTTCCTCCTCTTAAGCTTGCCTTATGTCCACAACGCTACCTGCCTCCCTCTCCATCTAAGCTAAACAGCTTTGTTTACTTTGGACTTGGAAGGAGGGATCGGGGGGAGGAAAAATCCATTCTAGGGTCTTCTATGCAGTCAGTTTGTACGTATAGATAGGAAGGATGAGGAGGTTGTATCTCGCTATCCGTCAGATCACTCAGATTCAGATTTTATATCCCTACAAATCCTTTCCCCCTCCTCCCTGTCCGTAAATCTTCCTCCTCTTAAGCTTGCCTTATGTCCACAACGCTACCTGCCTTCCTCTCCATCTAAGTTAAACAGCTTTGTTTACTTTGGACTTGGAAGGAGGGATCGGGGGGAGGAAAAATCCATTCTAGGTCTTCTATGCAGTCAGTTTGTACGTATAGATAGGAAGGATGAGGAGGTTGTATCTCGCTATCCGTCAGATCACTCAGATTCAGATTGAGTGAACGAAATTCATGGTTAAAATTTAAGGCAGCCTGCTAGGATCACACGACCCAATTATAAGAAGTACCTTATTTCTACTGTCTAGTAAGCAACCGAAGTCTAAGTGGATAGTAGATACCTTAGGCCACAGCCACTCACTATCAGGTAGACCTGACAGGCTGACCTTTTCCGCCGTACCTTTCAGGTCTACCTGATGGTTTGTGAGCTCATCAGGTAGACCTGACAGGCGAACCTGATCAGGAGTACCTGTCAGGTCTACCTGATAGTGAGTGGTGGAGGGAATCATTGTGTCTACAGCTGATATTACTGAACAGCTTTTGCTGAGTAGTTTAGACATTATTTGCAAATTTCTTAAAACCTCGAAATTACTCTGCATTTTCCCCCCATTATTAAATACCGTCCAGAATTGGATGTCCAAAGTGGCGAGAAATGATTGAAGAAATATAGAGCTACCTTCTCCAATAGAAGAGGCAACCTATGAATGAATGAATGAATTGGATGTCACACCTCCATGATTGGATGTGTGACTTCAGCATGACGTTTTCTAGCGGTTCCTATAGCTTAAACCCGAAACTACTTACCCTGAATAGGAAATCCCCGGTAATGTTGGTCTCGTGAAAGTTTTCCCAGGTAGAGTTCTCAAACAGAACCTCCAGTGTAGCCTCCGACTCTCCAGAACCCGTCTGAAAATAGAGAAACAAATAAAATTAACATACTGCTCTGACAGAGTTTTACCAATACCAATGAGTATGAAAAGAGTTCTAAAATAATATGTAGAACACACATGGGATGATGACCTTGCAAACTTTTTACATGAAGAAAAAATAATAATGCAATGGCCACATGATAACGAGAATACGAGTACATACAAGAAAACAAGATATAAAAAAATATTGCACGAGTTTGTACGAGAAGAACGCAAAATAATTACAAAAAAATACGAGGGAATGTCATTAAAACCGCAAAGTAACAAGAAAATAATGATCATACTAATGGAAGAAGAGAAGAGAGAGCGAAAAAACTGCTGTAAAATCTTTGCTAGGCAGTTAAAAAAGAAATGCCATCATCTTTAATATGAAAGTGGAGAAAAAGGAGAAAAAGAAGAAGAAGAAGAAGAAGAAGAAAAAAGAACGAGGAAGAAAGAATTACTTAAGAAAGCTATAAAAGTTAATGTAGCCGAACAAATAGGAACCTAACCAAGAACACAAAGTAGATTATCAATTAATGGAAGAAGAGAAGAGAGAGCGAAAAAAACTGCTGTAAAATCTTTGCTAGGCAGTTAAAAAAGAAATGCCATCATCTTTAATATGAAAGTGGAGAAAAAGAAGAAGAAAAAAGAACTAGGAAGAAAGAATTACTTAAGAAAGCTATAAAAGTTAATGTAGCCAAACAAATAGGAACCTAACCAAGAACACAAAGTAGATTATCAAGAAGCCTCGTCCACATGAGAAAACTGAGCCACTAGAAGAAACAAGTACTTTTACAAGGTTTTAAGAAATACACACATGAACCAGCAATGGAAGCACGAATTAAACCGAGGCAAGTAGTACTAGGTAGGTATGTTTAAGACTAATTAATGGGGGGTTCCACGACCAATTTGCCAGCAAAAAAGGTTGTGAATCACTAGGCGAAAATAATTTCGTTTTCGCAAGAACAACTAAAACGTAAGAGTTTCTCTCCAAGCTACGAAGGGATCGTGTATAGAATGATAATGAGCAGATCCGCACCACTAGAAACATCACCCCGTCTCTCCTAAGTGTCCCTTTCCCTCAATAGAAAAACACATATACACATTGTACATAGCTAATGTGAAAGAAAGAAATTCTTGAAAGAGACCCTAACAAGACGTTCGATGGGCTCTACTGAAAGTCGAATCAAGAGTTCCAAACATAACAATGAGCCAAAACTCAAAAACTACGCTAAAAGTAAAAGCAATATCAATACAAAATCTACCTTCACACATTACATATGCACGTATGCACATTGTACATAGCTAATGTGAAAGAAAGAAATTTTTGAAAGAGACCCTAACAAGAAGTTCGATGGGCTCTACTGAAAGTCGAACCAGGAGTTCCAAACATAACAATGAGCCAAAACTCAAAAACTACGCTAAAAGTAAAAGCAATTCTACCTTCACACATGATAAATAAACAAATTCTACCTTCACACATGATAAATAAACAAATTCTACCTTCACACATGATAAAATGTAGAGAGAGATAAAGATAGATAGAGAGAAAGAGGGCAAGAAAGGAGATATAGATAGAATGTAAGGGAAAGAGAGAGATAACGTGAGGGAAGGGGATGAAGAAAGAAAGAGAGGAGGGAGGGAAAGGAGATAAAAATAGGAAGTGAGGAAAGAAGGGAAAGAGCGTCAGAGGGAGGGAGAGGGAGAGAGAGAGAGATAGGAGAAAATAAAAAGTAAAAAGAGGAAATAAACTAGAAAGGTTTTGGATTGGAGGGAAAAAGCAACTGGAATAAAGCACCCATGTATAATTTTTTTCCTGGATAAATTCCAATAAGATTTTATTATTTATTTATTTTTAATCTGTCTGCTCACAAAACTTTACAAGTTCCAATTCTCCGAACTTCGCTCTCTCTCTCTCTTCGCTCCCACTTTAACGTCTGACTGCCAGGATGAGCTCTCTCTTTCTCCCTCATTCTTTCTCTCCTTCCCTCTCTCTCTCTCTCCTTTTCTCTCTCTCTCTCTATCTATTATTTCTATGTTTCCCTCTCCCTCATTTTTTCTCCTCCTCCTCTCTCTCATTTTTTCCCTCTCTCCCTTGTCTCTTCATTTTTTTGTTTAATTTTTTGAATGCTTTACAATATAGGAAGATTCTCTCACAATGAGGTTATGAGCTCTTCCACCGTAGTGACTGTACCACCCTGTAAGATATACGTCCCGGACCATCCTGTATTATAACACAACGATATGCGTCCCGGAAAGTTTCTATTATTTTGTTTCCGTTATAGCAATAAAGAACAAGTAGGTACTAATAATATATTAAAGAGAGTGTTAAGAAAAAGCAAGCACTCTCTTGTTCTCACTAATAATTTACCCCCTGTGTTACATCTTCTAGAGTGTACAGGGTGAAACAGAAAATCAACAGAGAAAATACAAGCCACTGCCACTACTATTTTACAAATGTTCCTGAGGTGCTAAGTGTACCCAGAATTCGAAGCACAGACTCTGGTGGAAATTGGATTCCTTCAAATGTGCAAGCCTAGTGTAATCTGTGTAATGTGATACACTGAGAAAAAAATGGTGACAAGGTGCCACAAGTTTAGGGTGGAAGAACTCCATTATTGGTTTACTTGCCCCGATTTAGGCTGTTGATGGAATGCTATATTAGAGTGTCCAGCTTCCCGATATAGAGTTAAATATTAGAGTGCCGGAACCCAGTCACCCGATTAAGCTGCCGGAATCCTATTTTTTTTCTCAGTGTAGGTACACACCGAATTATGAAGGTTGATTTGCAATTGTAAACTTTTACTTTCTTCAAATTAATTAAAGAGAATTATTTTCAACACAAGATTTCCGACTCACCCTGTATGAAAGCAAGCCGTAGCTTTTTAGTGAAAAGTCAAAACAAGAAAATACTTTTTCGTGAAAAACTTATGCAAAGAAAACTTGAGCAAACTAAACACATCTTGAATAAACAAAGCTAATAGCGAAATGTATGCTAAAATGAAATATACGAGTATGTATATTTATAAGTGCGGAAGGAAATTAGATAGGTAGGTACTTGAACAAATTAGGTTGGTACCTACTTCACTCAGCCTCGTGAGGACAATTGAGTAGCTACTTTAATCGAGTAGCGACCAGTGGCGGCATTACAAGTCGAAGAGGCGAGCGATAATAGGAGGAGGAGGAGGAGGAGGAGGAGGAGGAGGAGCAGGAGAAGAAGAAGAAGAAGAAAAGAGAATAATAGAGAAAGCAAAGTGTTTTTATAATATAAGATTATTTATGTATTTTAAGATTTTTAAATTGGTCTCCCCCTGAAAGTCTGTAAAGGTAGCTCTGCGCATCCTAGCTGGAAATAAATAATTCATTTCTCTTCTAAATCAAAATATAATAAGATGTGCTGCATTTTACTGATAAATAAAATATGGAAAATGAACTCCTGAGAACGGTGCACATAGAAATAAACAAAATAAATATCTTATTAAGACGAATGAATAAATGGAAAAGTAATAAATAAATAAATAGGTACCCTATTTTAATAAAAAATAAATAAATAAATAAAAACGTTCAACAAATTACTGAAACGACAGATAGAAACTTGATAGTTGAGAAATAAAAAACTACTTTGCTTCTACTTCACTTGACTGAAAGTAAGTCAAGAGAGAAAGAGAATAGGAGAGAGAGCGGGAGGGGGGAGGGAAGGAAGATAGAGGAGAGAGGAAGGGGAGAGAGAGAAGGAGAGAGGAAAATGGAAGTAAGTCAAGAGAGAGAAAAAGGGAGAGAGAGAGGGAGTCTGAGTGAAATAAGAGCATTAATTTGTGCATATTTGGGTGAATAAGATGATGGAAATCAAACGCAGAAAGTCTCTCCTCTTTCTCTCTTCAGCCGGTGTAGTCTCACTTGGCTCTTTTTAGACTGCTGGGGTAAAGGGACTAAGGGACGTTTCAGTCCTCTCAGAAACAATTAAGCGCACATAGGTACTTTACAAATTTACTGTTGCTGTCCTCTTCGGGCAGGATAAACAAAGGAAATTCCATTTGCTCTCACTCTCTAACCGTTATTCAGTCTCACCCGGGAGAAAGAGTTACAAGTTGATGGAAACAGAACTTTTTGAAAGTTCAGATGCCCTGACCACAGAATCCATCTGAACTGTACTCTAATAGATATTTGCATTAACCTGTTCGAGTATATTGTCTCACTAATTCACTCTGTCTCTCTCTCTCACTCACTCACTCACTCTCTCTCTCTCTCTCTCTCACTCACTCTCTCTCTCTCTCTCTCTCTCACTCACTCTCTCTCTCTCACACACACACATCTCGGCAATCACTCGTTCCTTACGAAAAACATCTTCAAAAGCGAAAGAAAATTGAGCTTTAAATAAATAATGGGGCTGAAACTCCAAAACAAACTAACGTAACAACACCCTCCCCTTTTCCTCCCTCCCCTTTTCCTCCCTCCCCTTTTCCTCCCTCCCCTCATCCCTCCTATCTATGTATCTACCTAGATATCTACATATGTAGCTAGAGCTAAGTACATACCTATCTAGTAAGGGACTTGTGAAGAAAAGGGTTAACTTCTTTCTCTGGAGCAGGCCCGAATCCAGGATTTCAGTGAGGAGGGGAAGGGATTTTCCGGACACCCATTCAAATGTGTCCCTCACTGACTTATCTTTCTCTCCTATTTAGGTATATCTTTCTTTTAAGCTCAGACCGATTAGATTCGGGGTTCATAACCCAGCTGAGGAAGAGAAAAACTCAACAGAAATGTCAGCCCATAATTTAACCCTGTGTCTGTGAGAGTAGACCATTATTTTCTTGATTTTGTTTCTCTATTATTTCCCAATCATAGAGAGAGAGAAAGGGAGGGAGAAAGAGAGACAGAGAGAAGGAAGGAGAGAGAGGGAGGGAGAACGTTTTTTCTCACACAGGTAATAAAGCTCCCAGATTGAGGAAGTGGGAAGAGAGTACAACATACGATGGTGAAGGAGGGTACAAGAACTGATAGGAGGGACTGTTAGAGGTAGGTAGGTATAACATGCGATGCGATGTGGAGGAATATAAATTCTCTGACTTGAAATACGATCGGAACCTATTGCTCGGGAACCAGATGGCAAATGAATACGATGAAACGTAATATTGATGTATTACGAATTATATACGAGGGCGGAACAAGAGAAAAGAGGAGAGAAGAAACGAGGATGAAGAAAAAGAGAAGAGGAGAGAAGAGTACTTATAAAGAGAAAGAGAAGAGAGGGGGGTATGGAAAATGTGAAAGACAGAGAGAAGAGAGATCGAGAGGAATGTTTTCTGACTGAGGAGGGGAACTGGAGGCAGGGAGAATGGGAGGGAAAGAGAAATGGAGAGTAGAAACGAGTATGAAGAGAAAGAGGAGAGGAGGAAGGAGATAAAGAGAGCGGAGGGAACTCTTCTCACTGGGGAGGGAACTTGAGGAGGGGAGAAAAGGAGGGAAGCAGAAAGCGAGGGAGGGAATGAGAAAGGAAGAGAAAACGGGAACAGCACATGTCTTTAGTCAAAAATATAAAGGTACCTACATCTTGATACGAGCTTAGTCATTCCATACATCAAGCTATCACTTGGCGCTGTACACATTAATTTGATAAAATAGGTAATCTTAGATCAGGAAACTCACAACCACTAACTCTCACACACAAATTGCACAAAGATTTCAAGAGTGAAAAAAGCAAGTTGTAGGTAGGTATGCATTGGCATTTCAAGTTTTCAACTTAACCTTTTCCCAACAAAAATAAAATAAGCGAAGCTTTCGGGCCACTTTTCTATTCATTCTACTCACTGGGGAAGCATTTTTTTTTTTTTTTTTTTTTTTTTATTATTATTTATTTATTTTTAATCTGTCTGCTCACAAAACTTTACAAGTTCCAATTCTCCAAACTTCGCTCGCTTGCTCTCTCTCTCTCTTCGCTCCCACTTTAACGTCTGACTGCCAGGATGAGCAGATGAGCTCTCTCTTTCTCCCTCATTCTTTCTCTCCTTCCCCCCTCTCTCTTTCTCTCTTTCCCTCTCTCTCTCTCCTTTTCTCTCTTTCCCTCTCCCTCTCTCTCTCTCCTTTTCTCTTTTTCCCTCTCCCTCATTCTTTCTCCTCCTCTCTCTCTCATTTTTTCCCTCTCTCCCTTCTTGTCTCTTCATTTTTTTGTTTAATTTTTTGAATGCTTTACAATATAGGAAGATTCTCTCACAATGAGGTTATGAGCTCTTCCACCGTAGTGACTGTACCACCCTGTAAGATATACGTCCCGGACCATCCTGTATTATAACACAACGATATGCGTCCCGGAAAGTTTCTATTATTTTGTTTCCGTTATAGCAATAAAGAACAAGTAGGTACTAATAATATATTAAAGAGAGTGTAAGAAAAAGCAAGCACTCTCTTGTTCTCACTAATAATTTACCCCCTGTGTTACATCTTCTAGAGTTTACAGGGTGAAACAGAAAATCAACAGAGAAAATACAAGCCACTGCCACTACTATTTTACAAAAAATGTTCCTGAGATGCTAAGTGTACCCAGAATTCGAAGCACAGAGTCGATAAAACTCTAGTGGAAATTGGGTTCCTTTAAATGTGCAAGCCTAGTGTAATGTGATACACTGAGAAAAAAATGGTGACAGGGTGCCACAAGTTTAGGGTGGAAGAACTCCGTTATTGGGTTACTTCCCCGATTTAGGCTGTTGGAATGCTATATTAGTGTCCAGCTTCCCGGTATAGAGTTAAATATTAGAGTGCCGGAACCCAGTCACCCGATTAAGCTGCCGGCATCCTAGTTTTTTTCTCAGTGTAGGTACAGACCGAATTATGAAGGTTGATTTGCAATTGTAAACTTTTACTTTCTTCAAATTAATTAAAGAGAATTTTATTTTCAACACAAGATTTCCGACTCACCCTGTATGAAAGCAAGCCGTAGCTTTTTAGTCAAAAGTCAAAACAAGAAAATACTTTTTCGTGAAAAACTTATGCAAAGAAAACTTGAGCAAACTAAACACATCTTGAATAAACAAAGCTAATAGCGAAATGTATGCTAAAATGAAATATACGAGTATATTTTATAAGTGCGGAAGGAAATTATATATTATATAGGTAGGTACTTGAACAAATTAGGTTGGTACCTACTTTTAAAACAATAAAATATAGGTACCCTCCTGATTTGAGTGCTTGAATATAAAATATGTCCGTCAAATAAAAATAATAATAAAAATGTTCCAAGAGGTAGGCTAAGCACAGCGATATATGTATGTAGGTACATACTTCCACAAGGCTATGTATACTTTTGATTTGATATCCATGAATACCTATCCCATGCAAACTTGTATGAGTTCAAGCACATAATGAACTTAATATTTGTATCATAATTTTTTCTCAAAAATGACCCCACCTTCCTGATGGAAAATGGGGGAGACAGAACTCGAACAAAAGGAGAAGGAAATTTAGGATAAGCATACCCACATACAGAAAACTGACCATCGAAAACTGACCAATCTGACTATAAAATAAATGATATTACTGGTACCTACAAGATTCGATTATTCATAGAATACAAGCAGTAAGCAGGTAGGTATGTATAGCTCAATACAGGGAAGTGAAAATCGTGAAATATTCAAGAAAGAGGAAATTCTGTTTCATTCTGGGTTTCGGGGGCACCTCAGGATTAAAATCTCGGAAACAAGGCAGAGTTGGGAGGGGGTTGCCAGATCAATTTGGGCGGATTAAAACTTTGAGTGATGAAACGCGAGGAAGACGTGTGCGGTAAGGCTACAAGAGTTGTAATAATTAATTTCACACCACAACCCTTGTTCCCCTTGTTCTCTCACAAGAGTGATTACCGCAAGCAATGCGGTTGCGTCGAGTTTAAGGAAGGGATTAGGAATTAAAGGTTGAGGAAGGAATGGGGTGTTTTGCTCGTTGATGAATTGATATGCTAATATAATAGGAAAGTACCTAGTGATGGTGTAATTTGCTGAGTTTTCCAACGCTTATCCTCTTTCCAAGTTTTTGCAGCAAACTTCTGTTCTATTTGAACTTTTGGGATGAAAACTATTCGTTAAAACGAACTTGAAAAAAAAAAAAGTTCCAATAACTTTTTTGTTGGTAAAAACAATGTAAAAACGAGTACATTGTTTAGGAATTTCGTTTCATTGTTCTTCTTGTCACTTCATATGCAATATGCATAACACATCATCTAACAATTCTAACACACCTCTCAAAAAGGATATTAAGGTAGGTTTAGACGAAGCGAGTCTACTCGCGCACCAAAACTCGTTTCCTCCTCGCACATCAAAACTCATCCTCGCGCCACCTTTCAACAAGGAGTAAAACCCTTCCATCATTTTTCAGATCTGACCAGACTGTTTGCATGTTTGACCTATTTTCTATTTTGATCACATTGAATGGGCCATACACGAGCAAGCTGCTTCACGGAGCATCCATGTCGTGAAAATCATGCCGCGCGGTTTCACTGAGGCAACATTGAAGTATATGGCACACCAAATACGAGTATGTTGCTTGGAGCACTTTTTCTGAAGACCTTAAATGCATCTGTTCGTCAAGAAACCAGCCATTATCACCTGATAAAAAAATCACCCTTTCCCTTCTAGAAGTCTGGGAAAGCAGAGAACTGATGGTGCTTACAACGTGATGGTCTAAAGTTGTTTCATGTTTCAATAAGGGGTAAAACCCTTCCATCATTTTTCAGATCTGACCAGACCGTTTGCATGTTTGACCTATTTTCTATTTTGATCACATTGAATGGGCCATACACGAGAAAGCTGCTTCACGGAGCATCCATGTCGTGAAAATCATGCCGCGCGGTTTCACTGGGGCGACATTGAAGTATATGGCACACCAAATACGAGTATGTTGCTTGGAGCACTTTTTCTGAAGACCTTAAATGCATCTGTTCGTCAAGAAACTGAGGGGAAAAACGAGCTCAATCTCAATCTTGATGAGTCCCAAGAAAATTCTCAACAATTCCTAGAGCGAAAGGGAAGGAACAACTGCTGGCAATGCCATTAGCCTAAATATATACTGAATCCGATAGCAACTAATATACATATGATGAGTCCCAAGAAAATTCTTAACAATTACTAGAGCGAAAGGGAAGGAATAACTGCTGGCAATGCCATTAGCCTAAATATATACTGAATCCGATAGCAACTAATATACATAGTGTGTATAGATTTCATTCTATTATGATCTATCAGAAACGGAAAAATGAACTGAACAGAATATAAAGGAAAAGAGAAGAACGGAGAGAAGGAGGAGAACTAAGAGGAGATAAAACGAATGGGTGTAGTAGAACTGTAGAAGTAAAAAAGGAAGAGAGGAAAAGGGAATGAATGATAAAGAAGGAGCAGAGAAGGAAACGAGGCGGTCGAAGAGGAAGAGGAGGAGATAAAAACAAGCTGGGCCCGTCCCTCCGGGAATTTTTTAGCCCGTAGTTTATTCGATCGTGACTAGAGAAAATCAGTACCTAATGTACCTACCTAATTTGTTTAATACGGACAGACAGACAACACCGAAGCGAATACAATAGCCCATCCCTTATACCTTTTTATTACTATCGTAATAATAAAGGAAGGACTGGCTAAAAAGAGGAGGGGGAGTGGGGGAGGAGGAGGAGGGTACACGAACGGGTGTGAAAGTAAAAGAAGGAGAGCGGAAAAGGGTATGGAGGGGGAGTGGGGGAGGAGGAGGAGGGTACACGAACGGGTGTGAAAGTAAAAGAAGGAGAGCGGAAAAGGGTATGATAAAGAGGTAAAAGAGAAGAAATACAGGAGAACGAAAAGGAAGAAGTGGAGATGAAAAGGAAGAGGAGGAGGAGGAGGAGGAGGAGGAGGTTAAAAATGATGGAGAGACAAAAATTGCAGCAAAGAACTCAACATGAGCCAAATCTGATAAATGATTCGCCATGTGTCACTAAAAGGGTATGATAAAGAGGTAAAAGAGAAGAAATACAGGAGAACGAAAAGGAAGAAGTGGAGATGAAAAGGAAGAGGAGCAGGAGGTTAAAAATGATGGAGAGACAAAAATTGCAGCAAAGAACTCAACATGAGCCAAATCTGATAAATGATTCGCCATGTGTCACTACTTACTCAAATAAATGTAAGTTTTGTTCCTTTGCGATAATCGCACAGTTAGCACAGTGATCACTCCAAGATTTTTAATGTTTCCATACTTTAGAGGAGGTTTTCTCAAGTATGCAGACTATGACAGGGATCGCCAAACCATCGATCGCGAGAGGTTTTCTGGTATCGCAGCTCTCGGACAATCACACAGGTTGAGAGCAACTCTTATACGGGAACCAAAAATTTGCGTTGTTACGACGTAAATCTTTGGTTTCCAGACTAAAAGGTAGCTCGCCAAGGGTGTCTTAGTCATTTGAGTAGCTCGCGAAGTCGCAACCCATAAAAAGTTGGCGACCCCTGACCCATGACATTCCTTACAAGCCTCACCATTTAACTTGGGTACCTTTAGAGGAGGTTTTCTCAAGTATGCAGACTATGACAGGGATCGCCAAACCATCGATCGCGAGAGGTTTTCTGGTATCGCAGCTCTCGGACAATCACACAGGTTGAGAGCAACTCTTACGGGAACCAAAAATTTGCGTTGTTACGACGTAAATCTTTGGTTCCCAGACTAAAAGGTAGCTCGCCAAGGGTGTCTTAGTCATTTGAGTAGCTCGCGAAGTCGCGACCAATAAAAAGTTGGCGACCCCTGACCCATGACATTCCTTACAAGCCTCACCATTTAACATGGGTACATATAGGCATGACGTTCAAGCAAGTTTTTCAAGAGGACTTTTAAACTGAGGAATTCTAGCAAAACACAAACAATAAGGTCCATTAAGGGGGCAGCCCGTACTCCCCCTGGCCCCTTTTAATTGCACCACTGAATGTAGGACACCGGACACCAATAGGTTAACCATTAACCCAAGGAGTTCCTGGTTCCTGACATTATCAAACGATATGTGATCAATCTTTTTCTCAGTTGCACTAGTATGCTCTTGACTCTTGGTGAACTTAACAATATCAGCCCAAATCTCACAATCCTCCCCTGATTTGACATCATCAGATATAAAGCATTTCCACGACTTTTTTCTCCACTCCGCCACTGACGAAAATCTCTCCTAGGGAAAAACTAGATACTTGTTTTGAGGTTTTACTTTGAAGTCCTCTAGTCTCAATAGAAAAGTCCCTCCATGTGTCTGTCCTTTTGCTTTCCCTCCCTAATTCTTCTCGAGCAATGGTTCCTAACCTGGTATAAACTCGATGAAAAAGGGATAAAAGGCCATTTCATTTGATGACCTAGATAAACGGGATTTTTTGGCTGATGCAGAGGGGGAAAGTAGTAAGGTATTTGGTTAAATCAATAGATACCTCGGTTCGAGGGGAAATGGGATCGAAGCTCTGAGAACCCCTGTCCACGGGAGGAAGAGAGGGAGGGAGGGAGAGAGAGAGAAAAGAGAGAGAGGGGGAGAGGGAGGGAGAGAGAGAGAGGAGGATAATATTGAAAAGAACCGATAAAGGGATACAAGAAAAAGAAGGGAATATTTATTGGGAAATTTTGCTATACCTTTCTCCTTTGAGGTTAAAAATGCAAAGCACCCAGCTATGTAAGTTGTAAATGTAAGTATTTTTTCTCGTATATTGGGTACCCATATTTCTTTTTTGAATATTTTGAGTTTTTCTCCGTCTAGTGTATGTATGGGACTACGTGAATGTCAAAGTAGATAGGTACATAATTATTTATTAGGTATGGACTTATGTGATGGAAGGGTGTTTTATTGACACAGCTCTTTCAAATGTCACCATTAAATCTTTGGTTCCGTAAATCTTTGGTTCCGTAAATCTTTGGTTCCGTAAATCTTTGGTTCCCAGACTAAAAGGTAACTCGCCAAGGGTCTCTTGGTCATTTGAGTAGCTCGCGAATTCGCGACCCATAAAAAGTTGGCGACCCCTGACCCATGACATTCCTTACAAGCCTCACCATTTAACTTGGGTTCTTGGGTACATATAGGCATGACGTTCAAGCAAGTTTTTCAAGAGGAATTTTAAACTGAGGAATTCTAGCAAAACACAAACAATAAGGTCCATTAAGGGGGCAGCTCGTACTCCCCCTGGCCCCTTTTAATTGCACCACTAAATGTAGGACACCGGACACCAATAGGTTAACCATTAACCCAAGGAGTTCCTGGTTCCTGACATTATCAAACGATATGTGATCAATCTTCATTGACTACTGACGTCAATAACGTCAATTTATTTTGCAAGTTTTTATAGCCCGTTCGCACCTTTTGTGAATATGTGGTGAGAGAGAGAGAGAGAGAGAGAGAGAGAGAGAGAGAGAGAGAGAGAGAGAGAGAGAGTGGGGAGGAGTCGAGTTATCAAAAGTGAATATCAATACGTTCGACTTCATGATAAGAAAAATGGAGGGAGGGGGTTAATGGAAAGAAATTGATAGATAGAGGTGTTTATTGCCCGGGTTAGAAAGAAAATGGATGCGAAGTTACATGCGAACATTACGACGAAAAGAGTTCGTGAGAGTTCTACATGTTTTGAGTACCCCACTATTTTGTCTCTCCCAAACATTTCCCATACCCAGTTGAACTAATCTGTTTTTTAGCAATGTGGCCCAGTTATATTTTGTTATATTATATCAATACGTTCGACTTCATGATAAGAAAAATGGAGGGAGGGGGTTCATGGAAAGAAATTGATAGATAGAGGTGTTTATTGCCCGGGTTAGAACTTAGAAAGAAAATGGATGCGAAGTTACATGCGAACATTACGACGAAAAGAGTTCGTGAGAGTTCTTTTATTTTACTTTATAGGTATTACGTTTTTTTTTTTTTTTTTTTTTTTTTTTTTTTTTCAAAATTTAAAATTTAAAAC
>NW_007378100.1:28120-49476 GCF_000475195.1 Diaphorina citri
CCTTTTGCCACTGTCCAGATTGTTTCCTGATATATTCCATGTGAATCACAAAGGGATATTTACAAAGCTCCATTTACACTCCCAAGCTCCCAAACTATACGATGAGTCAATTTTGTAACTGTTGTAAAGTTTTTCCCGACTATTTTAACCCAAGTTGTGACTTACATTAGTCACTTTTTTACAGTCCATGCATTTTATTCACTGTGGTTTTGAGAACTCCAACTATGGCCAGTGGTGGATGTTTGAAAATCGATTTTTTCTGCTGAAGGTATTTATTCTTTGGCATGAGGGTCGCCACTCGAAAACCAACGATGTATGACCGAACCTGTCTGGGTGGGACGCGCCTGAATGGGAAACCTGGATAAACGGGAAAAAATTGCCGGTCCCTTGGATTTCCAATTAGACAGTTTCGACTGTATTAGGCTAAGTACCAACTATGTATGTGATATGTGATCTATGTAAATTAAGTTGAAGAAGGCAGAAGGGACCTACAGTTTCAATTACCAACTGACGAAACTAACACATTCTAGGATTTCTAAGTATCTTGCACTTGCATTTTTTTTCTAGCTCCATTCACACCTGCCCTAAGTTAATTATTTTTATGTTCTCAGTCCATTATCTGTAAGTTCTCTTACCTTCATGTAAGCTTTTAGTAAAATACAAGCGCTCATCTCTTCTATTTCACATCTGGTTTCACACATGGGAACTTTAAAGGTAACAATATGGTATTTCAGGTAATGTTATACTAGCTATTTCATGTAAAGTAAGGTTATTCCATTTTGCATAATACGAGGATGCAAATTTTTACACACACAATTTGTGGACTTAAGCAGAGGAATTCCTGAGGGAAAGTGTTCCGTGTATGTTAAATAGAAAAGAATGCACCATGTGTTAAGGCCCCTGTAGACGATCAAGCATGCTTGTCAGACAACCGGGCTTGTCAATCATTTTGAGCATGTAATGCCGCCAAACACGTTCAAGCATGCTAGACAGGCCGTATGATGGGCGGCCTGTCAAGGAGGTTGAACGTTGAACGTGTGTGGCGCCTGTAAAAACAAAGTATAAAAACTATTAAATCCAAATGAATTTTGCGCAATATTAATCGAATAATTTAATTGTCCGCAAAACTCTTAACTACTTAAATTAACTTCCTATTGCAATATTTTCATCTGAATTCAATTGTTTTTTTATTTTCGCAAGAGGGACGTCCCACACTTTTGCAAAGCAATAAAAAAATTGAATAAGTTAGTTTGAAAATGAAATCTGGATTCGTTAGTTATGATTGCTTTGCTCAAACCTAATGAGATTTACGTTGACATTAATTTAGCAAAAGGGTTGTCAGGCATGGAGCTATAAAGGTCTGCAGGTTAACCTGAGTTTAGACCTGGTTTTGGATTAAGCCAGCCTAGTTAGCTTGGAAAGTAGCACGCCTGCCTTGTAAGTGCAAGGTCACGGGTTAGATTTCCGTCCGGGGAGGTCTTCCAGGTGATCCACAGATTATGTTACGCCAGCCACTTACGCTCTCGCAGAACTAGGTCTGTCAGACAGTTGGAAGGTGTGTGGAGAGAAAAGCTTGAGCCCCAGGATTGTCAGACCGCCTGAGACCTGGATTTCAACCTATTTCCGCAACACACACGTTCCGACGCGACTGTCTGACCGATCTGTCAGGCAGTCTGAGCGTGAGCTACGTGAGTGGCTGGTATAACACGAGACCCCATCACTCCCAGGTCTGGCCCTGACCTCCCCTGCTCCCCTCCAGGTTGAAAATGAAACACGGATTTCCGCCCGGGGAGGTCTTCCAGGTGATCCACAGATTATGTTATGCCAGCCACTTACGCTCTCGCAGAACTAGGTCTGTCAGACAGTCGGAAGGTGTGTGGAGAGAAAAGCTTGCGAGCCCCAGGATTGTCAGACCACCTGAGACCTGGATTTCAACCTATTTCCGCCACACACACGTTCCGAGGCTCAGACTGTCTGACCGATCTATCAGGCAGTCTGAGCGTGAGTGGCTGGTATAACACGAGGCCCCATCACTCCCAGGTCTGGCCCTGACCTCCCCCTGCTCCCCTTCAGGTTGAAAATGAAACACATAATTTCCCCTTCACCGGGAGGAAATGGGAAATGGAACATTCGCCAGGAAATGAAAGGGTTGCGACGAGCTTTTCTACCATTGTAATTTGGGTGAGTGAGAGTGAGAGAAAAAGCGGAAAGAAGGGAGTGAGCGAGATTACGGGAGGGAGAAGGAGAGGAAGGGAGGGAGGGAAAGAGAGCGAGATGAATGAAGAAGCGGAGCTAGAGAGGATTGATGAAGGAGGAAGAGAAAGAGGGATAAAGTGAGAGTGGCTTTCCACTCTCAGAAGAAGAAGGGAGGGGAGAGAGGGAGAGAACGAAATGAAGAGAAGGAGAAGGTGGGAAAGGGAGGGAGAGAGAGTGAAGAGGAGAGGAAGAGATTGAATAAGGCATAAAGTAAGAGCGGAGAGGTGAAGAAGGTAGGGGAGAGAGAGAAGAAGGGAGAGGGGAGGGAGAGAGAGTGTAAAGGGGAAGGAAAGGGAGGGAGGGAAAGGGAGCGAGATGAAAGAAGAAGCGGAGCTAGAGAGGATTGATGAAGGGGGAAGAGAAAGAGGGATAAAGTGAGAGTGGCTTTCCACTCTCAGAAGAAGAAGGGAGGGGAGAGAGGGAGAGAACGAAATGGAGAGAAGGAGAAGGTGGGAAAGGGAGGGAGAGAGAGTGAAGAGGAGAGGAAGAGATTGAATAAGGCATAAAGTAAGAGCGGAGAGGTGAAGAAGGTAGGGGAGAGAGAGAAGAAGGGAGAGGGGAGGGAGAGAGAGTGTAAAGAGGAAGGGAGGGAGTGAGCAAGATGAAGGGAGGGGGAAGGAGGGAAAGGGAGAAAGGAGCTAGAGAGGATTGAAGGAGGAAGAGAAAGAGATTGAATGAGGGATAAAGTGAGAGTGGAGAGGTGAAGAAGAAGGAGGGAAAGGGAGAAAGGAGCTAGAGAGGATTGAAGGAGGAAGAGAAAGAGATTGAATGGGGGATAAAGTGAGAGTGGAGAGGGAAGAAGGGGAAGAAATGGGGAGAGAGAGAAAGAGGGAGCAATAGCAGTATTCACTCTATCGACACAGCATTAGTTGTTATGAAAAGGACGAATGATATTAGGGTAGCTTGACTACCCATCTGGAGCCTGGAAGGTACGTAAGGGTAGTTTCTGGGGGGTAAGTAGGGGTAGTTTCGAAGAAGGGAAAGGGAGAAAGGAGCTAGAGAGGATTGAAGGAGGAAGAGAAAGAGATTGAATGAGGGATAAAGTGAGAGTGGAGAGGTGAAGAAGGGAGGAGAGAGAGAGGGGGAAGAAGGGAGGGAAGGGGAAGAAATGGGGAGAGAGAGAAAGAGGGAGCAAAAGCTGTATTCACTCTATCGACACAGCATTAGTTGTTATGAAGACGAATGATATTAGGGTAGCTTGACTACCCATCTGGAGCCTGGAAGGTACGTAAGGGTAGTTTCTGGGGGGTAAGTAGGGGTAGTTTCTGGAGGGTAAGTAAAGGTAGTTTCTGGGGGGTAAGGGTAGTTTCTGGGGGGTACCCTAACTGGAAAGGTAATGAATAAACCTAGAGGTAATGAATGTACCTTTTTGGAGGACCGGAATACAAGAAGGAGAAGAAAAAGGTAATAGTTTCTGGGGTGAGGGTAGTTTCTGGGGGGTAGCCTAACTGGAAAGGTAATGAATAAACCTAGAGGTAATGAATGTACCTTTTTGGAGGACCGGAATACAAGAAGGAGAAGAAAAAGGTAAATCGTAACGTTTTACCCTTTTGAGTTACGACTGTTCAAATATAGGTTGCCAGGATAGCACAGGGGTACTCAAAATAAGTGCCCAGGACATTATTAGAAGGATAATCAACACCGAAATAAAGGGTTCTTTTCTTCTTTTTTTTGAGTTACGACTGTTCAAATATAGGTTGCTAGGATAGCACAGGGGTACTCAAAATAAGTGCCCAGGACATTATTAGAAGGATAATCAACACCGAAATAAAGGGTTCTTTTCTTCTTTTGACTAACTTGTATTATTATCTAATTACAAAAGGAAATCTTAGTTTGGTGTCCGTGAGATACTTTTAGGTCGAGTTTTACCAACATTATTCAGGATTGAGATCAATCCGAGGTTGACCTAGATATTAAGTATAGGGAAATCCTCGTTTCATCTCAATACCGTGTTGGTAAACCCCAGCATTAGTCTCACGGATTGATTGAAGAGTTTCAAATCCTTTGGAGGGTAAAAAAACAATATCTCCATATCATTGAAACAGAGTAGGTATGTTTGATACAGCGAACCATTCGGACTTTGGAAAACCCATCATAATATCCACAATGTTTGGCAGGATACGAATTTGGCCTATTCTGCGACTAATAAAAACTCCAGCATTAGTCTCACGGATTGATTGAAGAGTTTCAAATCCTTTTTGGAGGGTTAAAAAACAATATCTCCATATCATTGAAACAGAGTATGTTTGATACAGCGAACCATTCGGACTTTGGAAAACCCATCATAATATCCACAATGTTTGGCAGTATACGAATTTGGCCTATTCTGCGACTAATTTGAAGAACCACTGGGTAAAGTAGGTAAACATCATTTTGTGTAGGTACAATGTTCGTATAGGTACATAAAATATATAGGTAAATACGTAAAATTTATTCGTAGGTAAATACGTAAAATTTATTAAAAGAGCGTTAGCTCTTTTGGCGGTTGTACCTCCATGATGGAGTGACCAGTCGATTTCAGACCCTTTTGGTGACTGGGTAGAGTAGCACATTGCTCTTATGTCATATGCCATATTACTGTACGAAAACATCAGTACCTAGTAATCATTACTAGCTTTCTCATCGACACGCTGCACTGATGAAATATTTGGCTCAACTTTCCGACGAAAACATGCACTTTCTTAGCACATTGCTCTTATGTCACATGCCATATTACTGTACGAAAACATCAGTACCTACTACCTAGTAATCATTACTAGCTTTCTCATCGACACGCTGCACTGATGAAATATTTGGCTCAACTTTCCGACGAAAACATGCACTTTCTATTGAAACGTGGTGCTGATGAAGTTTGCTACAGCTCCCCTTTTAACCTCAACAAGTAAATTAAGAAAGGGGGGAAGGTCTGAGATAGTGGGGGAGGGAAGAGTGAAAATGAGGAAGAAACGGTGGGAAATTTTAATAAGAGGGAACGCGTGTCTGCTGGGACGCCTGGGACGTTGTTTTCAATCAGAGGCGTAGGTATGGTTTCCTTATAGGGGAATATTTCATATCGGTCAAGGCTGGCAGATTGTTTATGTATGTTTTTTAAAAATATATAATCTCTTCTTCAGCTCACGAGAAAATATGATCCGAATCGTGCACCCAAAAAGGTCATATCGGGTAAAATTAGACAAATCGTGTGCTGCTCGTGTATAAAACCCCCATCACGAAAACCCTCAACTGTTAAATGTACTCGTACAGTGAAGTTAAACTTAAACTCCCATATCCTACACTGAAAAAGTAGGTATGGTTTCCTTATAGGGGAATATTAAATTTCATATCGGTCAATGTTCTCAGCTCACGAGAAAATATGATCCGAATCGTGCACCCAAAAAGGTCATATCGGGTAAAATTATAAGAATCGTGTGCTGCTCGAGGATAAAACCCCCATCACGAAAACCCTCAACTGTTAAATGTACTCGTACAGTGAAGTTAAACTTAAACTCCCATATCCTACACTGAAAAACGTACTGAACTTAGTATACTAAGAGCTATAGCAAAATATACAGCTATAACTCTATATTTTGCTGACGGATCTGGGGATTGCGTGATGGGCAGCATCGTGCATGTTCTCAATTTTGCTGACGACGATGTATTAATTTATATTTTACCTAAGTAGCAACTATACTGACGTAGGTAACGGATTATTACTGTGGAAGGATGTTTGTAAGACAATGACCTATCTCTAAATCATCTTGAAATGTGAACTTGATAATTTTATTTATGTATCTCGTATTCATATTTCAATATGTATTGTGTAGATAAATGTATATACCATTATACCTACATCCAATGAGGTGAGTTATTTTCCTAATAATTCATAATTTTACGAACAAAGAACAAAAGAGGACCAAAAATGTTATGTTGATTTAAAAATTAGGTTCATTTATTTTTTTAATGTCTATGAACTTAGATGGGTAAGTAGGTACTTACAGCAAAAAATAGTGATATCCCCCCAAAAAAACACTTCGTGTTAAAAAAATTAACGTCAAGAGTTACCCTCCACAAAAAAGAGAGAGAAGGAGAGAAAGGGAGGGAGGGAAAGAGAGCGAGATGAATGAAGAAGCGCAGCTAGAGAGGATTGATGAAGGAGGAAGAGAAAGAGGGATAAAGTGAGAGTGGCTTTCCACTCTCAGAAGAAGAAGGGAGGGGAGAGAGGGAGAGAACGAAATGAAGAGAAGGAGAAGGTGGGAAAGGGAGGGAGAGAGAGTGAAGAGGAGAGGAAGAGATTGAATAAGGCATAAAGTAAGAGCGGAGAGGTGAAGAAGGTAGGGGAGAGAGAGAAGAAGGGAGAGGGGAGGGAGAGAGAGTGTAAAGGGGAAGGGAGGGAGTGAGCAAGATGAAGGGAGGGCGAAGAAGGGAAAGGGAGAAAGGAGCTAGAGAGGATTGAAGGAGGAAGAGAAAGAGATTGAATGAGGGATAAAGTGAGAGTGGAGAGGTGAAGAAGGGAGGAGAGAGAGAGGGGGAAGAAGGGAGGGAAGGGGAAGAAATGGGGAGAGAGAGAAAGAGGGAGCAAAAGCTGTATTCACTCTATCGACACAGCATTAGTTGTTATGAAGACGAATGATATTAGGGTAGCTTGACTACCCATCTGGAGCCTGGAAGGTACGTAAGGGTAGTTTCTGGGGGGTAAGTAGGGGTAGTTTCTGGAGGGTAAGTAAAGGTAGTTTCTGGGGGGTAAGGGTAGTTTCTGGGGGGTAGCCTAAGTTCGATCGGCCCAAACTGGGGGCCCCGCGCCTTTGAAACTGCCCCGGGCCCCGCGGGGGGCTAATCCGGGCCTGTATGACTAAGTTCGATCGGCCCAAACTGGGGGCCCCGCGCCTTTGAAACTGCCCCGGGCCCCGCGGGGGCTAATCCGGCCCTGTACTGATGCTGGCTTCCACAGAGGCAGCACACTGTAACTCGAACTCGAACTTGGAATATTTCCACCACACTAACAAAGAGAAGAGCAAACAGGCAGAAAAATGATACAAGGAAAAGGAGATAAACAAATGCTGCAGCTGAAGAAGAAGTAAAAGGAAAAGCTAACGTGGGAAAGGAAGAAGGAATTAGGGGAGATAAAGGAGATGCAGTAAATGAGTACAAGGAAAAATATGAAGGAGTAAAGGAAGAAGTAGTTAAGGAATCTATGTGGAAAGGGAAGAACACAAGTCTCGTGTCTGGTAAATAAACATGGTGAAAATAAAACGCATAATAGAGAACGAAGGTGTTTTTCAAATTTATATTAGATCAACCACAAATAATGTAAAATAAACAAAACTTTTTTCAGAATATTTTAAGGCCCCTGTAGACGATGAAGCATGCTTGTCAGACAACCGGGCTTGTCAATCATTTTGAGCATGTAATGCCGCCCAACACGTTCAAGCATGCTAGACAGGCCGAATGATGGGCGGCCTGTCAAGGAGGTTGAACGTTGAACGTGTGTGGCGCCTGTAAAAACAAAGTATAAAAACTATTAAATCCAAATGAATTTGGCGCAATATTAATCGAATAATTTAATTGTCCGCAAAACTCTTAACTACTTAAATTAACTTCCTATTGCAATATTTTCATCTGAATTCAATTGTTTATTTATTTTCGCAAGAGGGACGTCCCACACTTTTTGCAAAGCAATAAAAAAATTGAATAAATTAGTTTGAAAATGAAATCTGGATTCGTTAGTTATGATTGCTTTGCTCAAACCTAACGAGATTTACGCTGACATTCATTTAGCAAAAGGGTTGTCAGGCATGGAGCTATAAAGGTCTGCAGGTTTACCTGAGTTTAGACCTGGTTTTGGATTAAGCCAGCCTAGTTAGCTTGGAAAGTAGCACGCCTGCCTTGTAAGTGCAAGGTCACGGGTTAGTTTAGACCTGGTTTTGGATTAAGCCAGAGCCTAGTTAGCTTGGAAAGTAGCACGCCTGCCTTGTAAGTGCAAGGTCACGGGTTAGATTTCCGCCCGGGGAGGTCTTCCAGGTGATCCACAGATTATGCTATGCCAGCCACTTATACGCTCTCGCAGAACTAGGTCTGTCAGACAGTCCATCTGAGACCTGGATTTCAACCTATTTCCGCCACACACACGTTCCGACGCGACGGTCTGACCGATCTGTCAGACAGTCTGAGCGTGAGTGGCTGGTATAACACGAGACCCCATCACTCCCAGGTCTGGCCCTGACCTCCCCTGCTCCCCTCCAGGTTGAAAATGAAACACATAATTTCCCCTTCACCGGGAGGAAATGGGAAATGGAACATTCGCCAGGAAATGAAAGGGTTGCGACGAGCTTTTCTACCATTGTAATTTGGGTGAGTGAGAGTGAGAGAAAAAGCGGAAAGAAGGGAGTGAGCGAGATTACGGGAGGGAGAAGGAGAGGAAGGGAGGGAGGGAAAGAGAGCGAGATGAATGAAGAAGCGGAGCTAGAGAGGATTGATGAAGGAGGAAGAGAAAGAGGGATAAAGTGAGAGTGGCTTTCCACTCTCAGAAGAAGAAGGGAGGGGAGAGAGGGAGAGAACGAAATGAAGAGAAGGAGAAGGTGGGAAAGGGAGGGAGAGAGAGTGAAGAGGAGAGGAAGAGATTGAATAAGGCATAAAGTAAGAGCGGAGAGGTGAAGAAGGTAGGGGAGAGAGAGAAGAAGGGAGAGGGGAGGGAGAGAGAGTGTAAAGGGGAAGGGAGGGAGTGAGCAAGATGAAGGGAGGGCGAAGAAGGGAAAGGGAGAAAGGAGCTAGAGAGGATTGAAGGAGGAAGAGAAAGAGATTGAATGAGGGATAAAGTGAGAGTGGAGAGGTGAAGAAGGGAGGAGAGAGAGAGGGGGAAGAAGGGAGGGAAGGGGAAGAAATGGGGAGAGAGAGAAAGAGGGAGCAAAAGCTGTATTCACTCTATCGACACAGCATTAGTTGTTATGAAGACGAATGATATTAGGGTAGCTTGACTACCCATCTGGAGCCTGGAAGGTACGTAAGGGTAGTTTCTGGGGGGTAAGTAGGGGTAGTTTCTGGAGGGTAAGTAAAGGTAGTTTCTGGGGGGTAAGGGTAGTTTCTGGGGGGTAGCCTAACTGGAAAGGTAATGAATAAACCTAGAGGTAATGAATGTACCTTTTTGGAGGACCGGAATACAAGAAGGAGAAGAAAAAGGTAAATCGTAACGTTTTACCTTTTGAGTTACGACTGTTCAAATATAGGTTGCTAGGATAGCACAGGGGTACTCAAAATAAGTGCCCAGGACATTATTAGAAGGATAATCAACACCGAAATAAAGGGTTCTTTTCTTCTTTTGACTAACTTGTATTATTATCTAATTACAAAAGGAAATCTTAGTTTGGTGTCCGTGAGATACTTTTAGGTCGAGTTTTACCAACATTATTCAGGATTGAGATCAATCCGAGGTTGACCTAGATATTAAGTATAGGGAAATCCTCGTTTCATCTCAATACCGTGTTGCCCAGGACATTATTAGAAGGATAATCAACACCGAAAGAAAGGGTTCTTTTCTTCTTTTGACTAACTTGTATTATTATCTAATTACAAAAGGAAATCTTAGTTTGGTGTCCGTGAGATACTTTTAGGTCGAGTTTTACCAACATTATTCAGGATTGAGTTCAATCCGAGGTTGACCTAGAATACCTAGATATTAAGTATAGGGAAATCCTCGTTTCATCTCAATCCCGAGTTGGTAAACTCCAGTATTAGTCTCACGGATTGATTGAAGGGTTTCAAATCCTTTGGAGGGTTAAAAAACAATATCTCCATATCATTGAAACAGAGTATGTTTGATATACAGCGAACCATTCGGACTTTGGAAAACCCATCATAATATCCACAATGTTTGGCAGGATACGAATTTGGCCTATTCTGCGACTAATTTGAAGAACCACTGGGTAAAGTAGGTAAACATCATTTTGTGTAGGTACAATGTTCGTATAGGTACATAAAATATATAGGTAAATACGTAAAATTTATTCGTAGGTAAATACGTAAAATTTATTAAAAGAGCGTTAGCTCTTTTGGCGGTTGTACCTCCATGATGGAGTGACCAGTCGATTTCAGACCCTTTTGGTGACTGGGTAGTAGCATCACATTGCTCTTATGTCATATGCCATATTACTGTACGAAAACATCAGTACCTACTACCTAGTAATCATTACTAGCTTTCTCATCGACACGCTGCACTGATGAAATATTTGGCTCAACTTTCCGACGAAAACATGCACTTTCTATTGAAACGTGGTGCTGATGAAGTTTGCTACAGCTCCCCTTTTAACCTCAACAAGTAAATTAAGAAAGGGGGGAAGGTCTGAGATAGTGGGGGAGGGAAGAGTGAAAATGAGGAAGAAACGGTGGGAAATTTTAATAAGAGGGAACGTGTCTGCTGGGACGTTGTTTTCAATCAGAGGCGTAGGTATGGTTTCCTTATAGGGGAATATTTCATATCGGTCAAGGCTGGCAGATTGTTTATGTATGTTTTTTAAAAATATATAATCTCTTCTTCAGCTCACGAGAAAATATGATCCGAATCGTGCACCCAAAAAGGTCATATCGGGTAAAATTAGACAAATCGTGTGCTGCTCGTGTATAAAACCCCCATCACGAAAACCCTCAACTGTTAAATGTACTCGTACAGTGAAGTTAAACTTAAACTCCCATATCCTACACTGAAAAACGTACTGAACTTAGTATACTAAGAGCTATAGCAAAATATACAGCTATAACTCTATATTTTGCTGACGGATCTGGGGAATCTGGGGATTGCGTGGGCAGCATCGTGCATGTTCTCAATTTTGCTGACGACGATGTATTAATTTATACTTTACCTAAGTAACAACTATACTGACGTAGGTAACGGATTATTACTGAAAGGATGTTCGTAAAACAATGACCTATCTCTAAATCATCTTGAAATGTGAACTTGATAATTTTATTTATGTATCTCATATTCATATTTCAATATGTATTCTGTAGATAAATGTATATACCTACATCCAATGAGGTGAGTTATTTTCCTAATAATTCATAATTTTACGAACAAAGAACAAAAGAGGACCAAAAATGTTATGTTCCCCATTGATTTTCGAAATCACTCTGGATTACGTCAAAAAAACAAAATAATTATTGAACCTGCAACGTTATATTTCTGATATATTCTCGACAGTTCTGATAATCTGAACAAAGGCATTATTAATTAATTTACTGAATAATATTGAATTGCATTATTCTCAGTTTTTCGAGGGTCCTTGTGAAAAATTCTTGGAAAAAGCCGAACTTTAGTTAGGCACGCGTTCATTACAGGAGCTGCAATTATCGCCCTACAGAAAATGAAATAATACTCCAAGAGAGCAGCTTAAATAAAGCTTCTTAAATATCAACTTTCCATCAGAGAACACCATTTCCTGGAATTATAAACGATATTTTACCCTTGTTTCCAGTTTGTTCGTCTGCAGACGTCAGTCAGAGGCAAAGATCGACTGCGCGTGTCAAACACTATGATGCACACCCACAGTTACCTCACATCATAAATACATTATGTACTTGAGAATATAAAACCACGAGTCAGGTGTGTGTCTCACAATGGCAAGATACTGATGCAGGGCCGGATTACCCATAAGGCAGAATGGCAGACTGCCACGGGCCCCGCGCTTTTGGGGGCCCCGCGCTTTGAGGACTTACACTGGCTTCCACAGAGGCAGCACACTGTAACTCGAACTTGGAATATTTCCACCACACTAACAAAGAGAAGAGCAAACAGGCAGAAAAATGATACAAGGAAAAGGAGATAAACAAATGCTGCAGCTGAAGAAGAAGTAAAAGCTAACGTGGGAAAGGAAGAAGGAATTAGGAGATATAAAGGAGATGCAGTAAATGAGTAGGTACAAGGAAAAATATGAAGGAGTAAAGGAAGAAGTATAGTTAAAGAATCTATGTGGAAAGGGAAGAACACAAGTCTCGTGTCTGGTAAATAAACATGGTGAAAATAAAACGCATAATTATGCTGTTTTCTTTTTTTTTTTTCTGTTCACAATTGCTTGGTACTTTTTATTTCATTTTTTCACAGTGAAATGCTGAGTTAGTTATCTGAGCTCTACATAACATCATCATTATCCTCCTCTTCAGTTTGAAGTAGACGGTCTGTTTCATGTTTTGTACCAAATGCCTCAGTTTCCTTTTCTGTGTGGAATTCATGAAATGTCAATGACTCGGCTCTCTCAATGCGAGACAGAAGGATTGTCATAGTTCGTCATCACGTATGAGATTTTCGGTCTCAATGGTTATCGGTCCTAAAACTTTTCCGGATTACAAGATCCAATAGCTGACACAAAACAACTGTTTTAAAGCTCCGATCATTACCTATTTCCATCAATCGATGGAATTTATAATATACATATATTAATCATACTCGTACATGACCTCCTTCAAATTGGGTATGATCAGACTTATAGACTTATTTTATGTCCAGTTTGAGTCACGTAACTATACTTGAAATTGGTACTTGCTGTTTTCACTGCGCAACTTATTATTAGACCATGATGTAAATACGTCTGAGTCTGGAGTTCTTCGAATTTTCAATAGTCTACCAGAACTGAAGAGAAATTATATGCGGAAAAGTTTCTACAAGCACTAGCAGGGAGCTTTATTTTTCTATGAAACTGTCATTAAGTCTTAAGTGAACTGTGAATGGATCTTGTTCTTATAATATAAGATTTTATGTCCAGTTTGAGTCACGTAACTATACTTGAAATTAGTAAGTACTTACTGTTTTCACTGCGCAACTTATTATTAGACCATGATGTAAATACGTCTGAGTCTGGAGTTTTTCGAATTTTCAATAGTCTAGCAGAACTGAAGAGAAATTATATGCGGAAAAGTTTCTACAAGCACTAGCAGGGAGCTTTATTTTTCTATGAAACTGTCATTAAGTCTTATCGTAGCTATTTAGAGAGTAATCCTACGCCCCTCCGCACCCTCCTACCCCGCCCCTTACTAAATAGCACTCTCATGTACCCGACCCCCACCCCGACCCGCCCATCCGACCTTACTACCCTTATAACTGTCTCTCCTCTCCATGCTTCAATCCTTCTTCGCTGTCTGTTATCTTTGTATTTTCGCTTTTCTTCTTCTTTTTCTGTCTATTTTATATTATTTTGCTGTCACTAGTTCTGCCTTTCTTTTCAAGTTTCCTTGGCAAGAACAATAGAACCTGATTTAGCTCTGATAAAATGACTGTTATCTTTTGTTCGCTTTCAAAATGTACCCATCCGACCTTACTACCCTTATAGCTGTCTCTCCTCTCCATGCTTCAATCCTTCTTCGCTGTCTGTTATCTTTGTATTTTCGCTTTTCTTCTTCTTTTTCTGTCTATTTTACATTATTTTGCTGTCACTAGTTCTGCTTTTCTTTTCAAGTTTCCTTGGCAAGAACAATAGAACCTGATTTAGCTCTGATAAAATGACTGTTATCTTTCGTTCGCTTTCAAAATGTGGAACACGTCAGCCATGCGCCCACGGTATGAGATAATGACGAACTTCTTAACCCGGTAAATTCACTCGGTCAAAATGGAAGAATAACGCAGACTTGTAGACGAATCCAGGCGAATCCTCGAATTTTAGTCGGGCTTTGAGCTAAGCATTACTTACAGAACTAACAGAAGAAAACTCAAAAACCCCAAAATTAATCTGGAAATGAACTTTTAAGAGCCTGAAAGCAGTTGTGATAATGCTTTTCCCATCTTTGAAATGCAAAAAGGGACACGTTTTGATGCACTTCACAAATCGCCTTTTTTTCTCCAACCCAGACTTTCCCGACAACATTCTCGTTAGTTTCAACTAGGGACACGTTTTGATGCACTTCACAAATCGCCTTTTTTTCTCCAACCCAGACTTTCCCGACAACATTCTCGTTAGTTTCAACTTCCCAAAATTAATCTGGAAACTAACTTTTAAGAGCCTGGAAGCAGTTGTGATAATGCTTTTCCCATTTTAGAAATGCAAAAAGGGACACGTTTTGATGCACTTCACCAATCGCCTTTTTTTCTCCAACCCAGACTTTCCCGACAACATTCTCGTTAGTTTCAACTCGTTGTTCACTTGGAACGATGAATGTTCGCCCCGGTATCTATATCCATTTCGTTTCTCGCTCTTGTTAAGTGTCTGTCTATCCTTACTCTTGGCATTTCTTTGAAAAAACAATTTGAGTTCTCCATGTTCTCTCATTGTCGGGGATATTAAAAATGCTTCTATTTCACTACATTTTTTTCTACATCCACTTCTTTTTTCTTCAATCTAGAGATTGGATCGTGACACCATCGGCATCACCTTCTGATGAGGCATACCGAAGCTCCAGGAGATTAAAAACAGTGCAAGTCGAATGCAAGTCTACACTCCTGCCAGAAGCTGATAGCTGATGCATTCCAAAACGTCAATTCAAAGATACAGACTTGAAGAGACGAGGAAAGGAACAGGAGGTCAAAGAAAGGAAGAGGAAAGAAAAGTACGTTAGATTCTGATCAAACTGGGAATCCTCTACCAAGAAAAACAAAGAACATCTTTTCAAATTGATTCAAGGAGAACGAAAGAAGTAAAAAAAAAAAAAATCGGAACTTGGAACGTAAGAAAGAATTAAGCACGAGTCCCGTTTTCTTTTTTTCCTGGACGAATTTTTCCATTCCCAAAACGTCAATTCAAAGATACAGACTTGAAGAGACGAGGAAAGGAACAGGAGGTCAAAGAAAGGAAGAGGAAAGAAAAGTACGTTAGATTCTGATCAAACTGGGAATCCTCTACCAAGAAAAACAAAGAACATCTTTTCAAATTGATTCAAGGAGAACGAAAGAAGTAAAAAAAAAAAAATCGGAACTTGGAACGTAAGAAAGAATTAAGCACGAGTCCCGTTTTCTTTTTTTCCTGGACGAATTTTTCCATTCCCGGAAAAGCATGGGTATATATATACATAATATTACATATAATAAAGTGCAGGAGTGGACAGCAACAGAGTGGACAATATGTTAGTATAATAGAGAACACAACTCGAGGAATTTGAGGATTTAGGAGCAGGATTAAGACAACACATATCTCTTGAATCTTGATTTTGTAAAAGAACCTCGAGAATTTCATGTTGATATTGACAAAACAAATAACGAAAGCGAAAAAACAAATAAAAAAGATTGAGATTCATCTCAATGTCACAGGAACCACATTGAGGTATAGTTAGTTGAATAGATATTTCTGCAGAGAAAACATCAGAATCACTGCCGAAATGTGAAAACGTGTGCGCTCAGATTTCTCGGATTTCCAATCCCACATGAAAGAAATTCTTCACAATGATGAAAGAAAATCCAAAGCAAACATAGAAAGCATGAGACGACGAGGAGGAAAAAGCTATTCTGTTTCTTTCTGTACACACAAGAGGAGAGGAAGGTAAGGGGAGACTCGAATAAAGTATAGAGAAGGGAGAGAGGAAAGGAAAGTGTATAGAGAAGGGAGAGGAAAGGAAAGTGTATAGAGAAGGGAGAGAGGAAAGGAAATTGTAGAGAAGGGAGTGGAAAGGAAAGTGTATGTATACGTAGATTTGTAGAAGAGCTATTCGAGGAAAAGAGGGATTCGGAATAGAAGAAGAGATAAAATGAGGAGGAAAGGAACTGGATGAGAGAGAGAGAAGAGGAACGAAGTACTATAAAAGCTTGATTGTCTCTGTTACTATTGTTTCAGCTGGAACAGGATATGGAGAACTACGTTAAATTCCAAATCATGAAAGAAGGTCCAATCAGATTACGTCCAGGAGTAATACCTCACAAATTTATATGCCAAAAGTCTCAAACAACAGCCCATATATAACCTCCAAGGCAGTCATTCCTGAAAAGGAAACAACAGGCTATGGTCCAAGATCTTCTTAGCCAACTTCAAACATGCACTTCTTACACCCCAGATTTTGCTGAAGAGCTACCTGAATCTGATTTCATTGATGAAGTCCAAGTTGATGGAAGTTAAAGAAGTTGTTGCAACTGCCAAAAAAAGTACTGACACCCATCGCCTAGTAAAATTTAGGTTCAATTTAAACCCATAACCAAAAACCACAGCCCCATGAAAAAAAAAAAAAATGCTAGCATAACTAAACAAACCAACTTCTCGAAGTTTACTGCAGTTTTCCTTAACTTTTAATTATTTAAGTGTAACTCTTCTTTCTATTTTGATGTACCACTTTTTTTCCTCATTCAACTGAAGACACTGCAGGAAGTAAACCTGAGGGAAGTTCTGGATCGACACCCATCACCTAGTAAAATTTAGGTTCAATTTAAACCCATAACCAAAAACCACAGCCCCATGAAAAAAAAAAAAAATGCTAGCATAACTAAACAAATATCTGCTCTCCGCATTCATTTTGAGTGGGTTATTGGGGCCGTTTAAGACATTTGATCGAAAATTTGACCCGATTACATTACTTTCCTTCCAATAGGATAAGGAAAGTAATAAAAGGTAAGAATTTCTTCAAATTCTCGAAGTTTACTGCAGTTTTCCTTAACTTTTAATTATTTAAGTGTAACTAACTCTTCTTTCTATTTTGATGTACCACTTTTTTTCCTCATTCAACTGAAGACACTGCAGGAAGTAAACCTGAGGGAAGTTCTGGATTGAAAGATATGGGAGAGGAATTGTAATTAGGATTTAATTTGAAATGTCACTCCCTTGAGTCTGAAATTCCCTCTTTTCCTCCCTTTTCTTCCCTTTCACCGGGATTTATTTACGTCTGGGTTGTGTATTGCTGTTAATTTCGAGTCTGGGAGAGAAAAAACTGGGTGGTTTTTCTATTAATTTTCGTACATTTTCATTTCGAGCTGTTAGCTGTTTGGAAAGAAGGCAAGGAGAGGTTGTGGAATAGAGAAGTACTGAAATAGCACTGAAATAATTAATCAAGAGGGAGTTTTAGCGACCTTTCTGTTAGAAGGAAAAGTGCACACAGGGAAAGAAGGATATGATATCAGTGGAAGGACGGGAGAAACGATGCAATTAGGTACTAAGCAATGTTGTCAGATGCAGTATTTTTTTTTATTTTTTATTTTTTTAATTTCACGAAAAATTCCTTTAATATGAGTTCCAGTGGTTGATGATCAACTTCGGTGGAATATAGCAATGGAATATAAAAAAAAAAAAACTGGGTGGTTTTTCTATTAATTTTCGTACATTTTCATTTCGAGCTGTTAGCTGTTTGGAGGGAAGGCAAGGAGAGGTTGTGGAATAGAGAAGTACTGAAATAGCACTGAAATAATTAATCAAGAGGGAGTTTTAGCGACCTTTCTGTTACAGGAGGGCAAGGGAACCTTGACAATCCCAAAAATCATGTTTTTTCCCCCATTTAATACGAAGGTAAAGGAATTATGAGGGGATATGCCAAGGTGTCATGGTAAGAACAAAATTAAACATCAAGGCCGAATCGAACCGAAACCCCTCGACCTTGTAAGGTCACAACTCACATCACATAACTGTTGGGCTCTTTGTGAGAAACGAACAAAGTGGAAAATTTTGTGTTTGACAGTTTTAAAATACCAGCAAACCCTCTCCCACCCTCCTTCCCTAACTTTAATGTAAACAAATTATACAAGGAGCAAGGATCCTTTTAGAATTCAGAGAGGAAAGCGAAGTGGATAACGTAGGAACGAGGGATGTATTTTTTGAATATTCAATTTTACGTCATTCAATTATTCATTCTAGGTTCCTAGCTACCCTTTTTCGACAAGGGAACCTTTTTACCCCCCGAAAATTTTCCAAAGAAAATCCAACAACTTACTCCCAGCAAGCTAATAATTACGCTGGAATTTCACTGCGAGGCTTTCTGAGGGAAAATGGAGGAGCTATACATTTTTCATGGGGATACATATTATTAAGTCAGGTATGTGTCTCACAATGGCAAGATACTGATGCTGGCTTCCACAGAGGCAGCACACTGTAACTCGAACTTTGAATATTTCCACCACACTAACAAAGAGAAGAGCGAGCAAACAGGCAGAAAAATGATACAAGGAAAAGGAGATAAACAAATGCTGCAGCTGAAGAAGAAGTAAAAGGAAAAGCTAACGTGGGAAAGGAAGAAGGAATTAGGGGAGAAAAAGGAGATGCAGTAAATGAGTACAAGGAAAAATATGAAGGAGTAAAGGAAGAAGTAGTTGAAGAATCTATGTGGAAAGGGAAGAACACAAGTCTCGTGTCTGGTAAATAAACATGGTGAAAATAAAACGCATAATTATGCTGTTTTCTTTTTTTTCTGTTCACAATTGCTTGGTACTTTTTATTTCATTTTTTCACAGTGAAATGCTGAGTTAGTTATCTTTTTGAGCTCTACATAACATCATCATTATCCTCCTCTTCAGTTTGAAGTAGACGGTCTGTTTCATGTTTTGTACCAAATGCCTCGGTTTCCTTTTCTGTGTGGAATTCATGAAATGTCAATGACTCGGCTCTTTCAATTCGAGACAGAAGGATTGTCATAGTCCGTCATCACGTATGAGATTTTCGGTCTCAATGGTTATCGGTTCTAAAACTTTTCCGGATTACAAGATGCAATAGCAGACACAAAACAACTGCTTTAAAGCTCCCATCATTACCTATTTCCATCAGTCGATGGAATTTATACATGAAATGTCAATGACTCGGCTCTCTTAATGCGAGACAGAAGGATTGTCATAGTCCGTCATCACGTATGAGATTTTCGGTCTCAATGGTTATCGGTCCTTCGGATTACAAGATGTGGAAATAGCAGACATAAAACAACTGTTTTAAAGCTCCGATCATTACCTATTTCCATCAATCGATGGAATTTATAATACATATTAATCATACTCGTACATGACCTCCTTCAAATTGGGTATGATCAGACTTATAGACTTACCATCACGTTACGTCACGTGAAGTCCTGGGGAGTCAGAAAGATGTAGTTCAAAGTTTTCCTATAATATTGTAGGTAATATCGTTCAGTTACTTCACGTGACGTTATCTACTGCTTTTACATTAAAGACAAATTCTCTCACACCCATGCCCATCCCTTTAACGCCCTACACGAAAAGTCTACTCCGAGGCTTAACAGCCTCGTGTCAGGGCAAACAGCCTTAAAGGATGGTTTAAGCTTCTACAAATCTACGAATGAGCCAGCCTAGTTAGCTTAGTTGGTAGTGCGTCTGCCTTGTAAGCGCTAGGCCGCGGGTTCGATTCCCGCCCGGGGCGGATTTTAATTTGTTCAGTCATCAATAAAGATAATCAGGTCAGTCGACAAAACAAACTTAAGTCTGCAAACATTGTATATTTATGCCATATTGACATACATAAATAAATGGAACTAGCTATAACGTAGAATGTCTAATGATTCATGTAATAAAACAAATGAAATGGCAGTGGTAATGACGCTACAAGCGAAATACCTGATTATAATGAGTTGCATTCGAAGATCAATACATAGCAGAAGCTCCCCCGTTATATTTGTTGTGGCATACATAATTATACAGGAATAAACATCAAATATACAGGATATTAAGACCATGTTTCACATACACTCGGCGGTAAAACGGCGGTAAAACTATCTGACCATCTGAATCTGGGCAAAAAAAAAAAAAAAAAAAAAAAAAAAAATGAAAACAAAAGGGGGTATCTCACCCTCAAAATCGGGAAAAAAAAAAAAAAAAAAAAAAAAAAACATCTGACAATGAAGGAGGTCTTATTCGTCTCGAAATTAAGCGAGAAGGAGGACAGGATGAGGAAAAAGCCAGCCGTTCCGAAAACGACCCTTGTCTGTTTAGGATAAATTTTGCCCGGGCTGCAATCGAACCCACGACCTTATCACTTTAAAGGGAAGTTCGATAAATTGTGTAGAATAAAAAATGGACCGGGGTCGGGTTTTCAGAAGATGGCCGTTATTCGGGGCTAAAGTCTTGAACTTAGGGCTTCTCAGTACTTTACCTTTCGGTAGTTTCGGCCCAAAAGTGGCTCAAACTTCGAGAAATGTACGGTTCGGCCGCTATTTACGGCCAAATACAATCACACCAGGCGGATTTTCCCCCCTCTCGGTTGGCGGAAAATCCGATAATTTTGCTGGTGAGTGTAGAATGTACAACACACGTTGTGGGGTACATTATGAACATTATTCTCGGTTGGCGGAAAATCCGATAATTTTGCTGGTGAGTGTAGAATGTACAACACACGTTGTGGGGTACATTATGAACATTATTTCCCTGCGTTTAATTTATTATTCTCTCCCTTGTCTCGTGTTTATACTCCAGACATTTTCCATGCATTCTTCACTACATAGACTGCGAGCACTACAAGTTGTGCAGAAAGTAGGATTATACTGCTACAGGTTGTACCCAAAGTACCAATGTCTAGATTCGTAAAAGCTCAGCTAATCCTTTCGGGCTGTTTTTCCTTGCCCCTACACCTAAGCCCCAAGGTGCGCTTTTTGTCACTTTTGTGTATTCCTATGTCCAAGTTCCAGGATTAAACTTTTGTGCTGCATTCTACCTTACATTCCAAGGAGATCTTCTATTTTTACCAATTCCTACCTTGCCATTTTCCAAGGAGTACTCTTGGTTTACCAGTTCATTAAGCTACTGCTTCAGGTTGTGCAGAAAGTAGGATTATACTGCTACAGGTTGTACCCAAAGTACCAATGTCTATAGTTTCGTAAAAGCTCAGCTAATCCTTTCGGGCTGTTTTTCCTTGCTCCTACACCTAAGCCCCAAGGTGCGCTTTATGTCACCTTTGTGTATTCCTATGTCTCAGTTCCAGGATTAAACTTTTGTGCTGCAATCTACCTTACATTCCAAGGAGATCTTCTATTTTACCAATTCCTACCTTGTCCATTTTCCAAGGAGTACTCTTGATTTACCAGTTCATTAAGCTACTGCTTATGTTCATCATCTGTTCCATATCCATAAAACCGAAATTCACAGAGTGTTTCAAAATTCCAACAAATACACAAATGCTGGTCGATAGGGAACTGTATGTTACAAAAATTGACCGCCTACGGCGGCCAATCAATTTTCGACCAAAAATTTTCTATCTTAAAATACTCCCCGTGTAATGAGGGATCATTAAAAAGTGTCCAAAAATTGA
>NW_007378100.1:50166-55928 GCF_000475195.1 Diaphorina citri
AACTGAATATTAAACAAATTAGGTAGGTACATGAGTACTGATTTTCTTTAACCACGATCGAATAAAGTACGGGCTGAAAAATTCCCGGAGGGACGGGCCCAGCTTGTTTTCGTGACGGACGGCTATTGAACCAGCGACCCAGCGCTTAAAAAGGCATTCGAATAAATTTCTTTCTCTCTTTGGATTGTAGGCGTATTTTATTCGCGTAAATTTACTGATAGGTTAGGCACATACTGGTAGGGACAAATATACCTATAGTTCATCCAGATCAATGTGACAGCAATGAGTCATCAACCCAAAATGAAGGAACCAATCAGATTGCAGGAAATCCTTACATTGTTGCAATTCAGGTAAAGGTCTATTTTTGATAAACTCTCTTTTCTAAAATATAGAGGTAGCTCTGAGTTCCAGAACAGGTAAGGTGGATATCGCCTTACCTGACTTTGTTTCACTGTCGGAGGAAGCACTGTGCAATATAGCTTGTGTTATAGATATAGATGACTCATTGCTGTCACCTTTAGAGATTCTCTACCATTGCACAGGTGACATGTTTGGCAACAATGCCTATTTTTTTGCTGCCACATTGATCTGGACACACTATACAGCATTTTCTCTCATATTTTTCTCCTTATGAAGGTTTTCTTTGGGAAATTGGGGTTTCCTGAATGGGATTCGAACTACTTCCGGTAGCACAAAGTGTTCAACACTCCAGTAAAAAAGTCACATGACTACAAACAGTCATCCCGTTATCAACCGTATTGAAACTTGCATTGTTCTAAACCTTTGTTACCGGTATTAACTTTTAGCACTACCATATTAACCCTGCTGGCTTTCAGTATAATGAGTCCCCATTATTTTAACCCACCACCTTCAACCTCGCAGAGAAACCACAGAGCATGGTGAAAATTTTGCGACATTTTCTTAACGGAGTCTAATTTGTTAAAAACTTATACTATACTGTAGGTACTCCACATGTGAGGTAAAAACTTAACTACATGTGAGGTCAAGGAAAAGTGCACACAGGGAAAGAAGGATATGATTATCGGTGGAAGGACGGGAGAAACGATGCAATTAGGTACTAAGCAATGTTGTCAGATGCAGTATTTTTATTATTATTATTATTTTTAATTTCACGAAAAATTCCTTTAATATGAGTTCCAGTGGTTGATGATCAACCTCGGTGGAATATAGCAATATAGTGTTCATAAGTTCATATGTAGTTATATGTAGGTAATAATAGTTAATCATTTTCTTCCGAATAGGTACCTACATATTTACTATGTGTAGGTGTTGTTGACATTCCTCTAAAATTCCCTACAATGGTCAATGGTGAAATAAAATTCCACTTGTTTCTTTTCCCTCCATTAAAAGCACCATTTGAAAATTTTAATTAATGATTTTTATTTGCAATAAATGTCGTTACAATGGAGTTCCATTTAAAAAACTCGATATATTATTATGGTTTCTTTACTTCCTCCGACGCTATGATTTGGCAACAGTGCTGACGACTACGGCAAAATTTATGGCGTGAAAACTTGGAAGTCGACTTTTTTTACAATGCATATGGCAACAAGGCCGGATTTAGGGTATGAAAATGGCGTTGTCAAATGGAGAGGATAATATTTCAACATTCTGAAAAGAACACACAAAAAGACCACTCCGAGGTTTAGGTGTAGGGACAAACAGCTCTAAAGGATGGGTTAAGTTAAGCTTCTTTTCGGAACAGAAGAAGCAAACCGTAAAGTGTCGTCAAATACACAGGCAATCAGTCTAGAAGACAAGGGGAATATTAGTTAAGAATGCCGTTAATAATGAAATTAAGAGTTCACTAAATCAGCAGTCTAAAAAGAGCCAAGTGAGTGGCTGAAAGGGCCTTACTAGGCAGAGAATATCACACACTATTGCCACAACATAAATCCGTTCCTGATTTCATACATTATGCACATAGAGCAAAACCATGAAGAACAAGAGAGACTAATTACGACAATACCGCACTGTAACGTACTATGCACCCCGAACCAAGTCACTGTAGTAAGAAGCTATATGTGTATATCTGTATAAAATATATGTAATTGTGTATGTGAACATCAGCATTTTCGTCCTGTACTCTTACGAGAATGCTGATGACATTAGAAAGTTGCTTTTTCTTTTGTTTTCGTTTTAATTTTCACACGGATGAGGTTTTCTATCTTTATACGCACGAGGAGAAAGAGAAAGCCCCATTTGAAATCTTTGAATAAATGCAGTGTTAAAAATATGTATCTGCCAGCCTAGTTAGCTTAGTTGGTAGCGCGTCTGCCTTGAAAGCGCTAGGCCGCGGGTTCGATTCCAGCTTAACGGAGTCTAATTTGTTAAAAACTTATACTATACTGTAGGTACTCCACATGTGAGGTAAAAACTTAACTACATGTGAGGTCAAGGAAAAGTGCACACAGGGAAAGAAGGATATGATTATCGGTGGAAGGACGGGAGAAACGATGCAATTAGGTACTAAGCAATGTTGTCAGATGCAGTATTTTTATTATTATTATTATTTTTAATTTCACGAAAAATTCCTTTAATATGAGTTCCAGTGGTTGATGATCAACCTCGGTGGAATATAGCAATATAGTGTTCATAAGTTCATATGTAGTTATATGTAGGTAATAATAGTTAATCATTTTCTTCCGAATAGGTACCTACATATTTACTATGTGTAGGTGTTGTTGACATTCCTCTAAAATTCCCTACAATGGTCAATGGTGAAATAAAATTCCACTTGTTTCTTTTCCCTCCATTAAAAGCACCATTTGAAAATTTTAATTAATGATTTTTATTTGCAATAAATGTCGTTACAATGGAGTTCCATTTAAAAAACTCGATATATTATTATGGTTTCTTTACTTCCTCCGACGCTATGATTTGGCAACAGTGCTGACGACTACGGCAAAATTTATGGCGTGAAAACTTGGAAGTCGACTTTTTTTACAATGCATATGGCAACAAGGCCGGATTTAGGGTATGAAAATGGCGTTGTCAAATGGAGAGGATAATATTTCAACATTCTGAAAAGAACACACAAAAAGACCACTCCGAGGTTTAGGTGTAGGGACAAACAGCTCTAAAGGATGGGTTAAGTTAAGCTTCTTTTCGGAACAGAAGAAGCAAACCGTAAAGTGTCGTCAAATACACAGGCAATCAGTCTAGAAGACAAGGGGAATATTAGTTAAGAATGCCGTTAATAATGAAATTAAGAGTTCACTAAATCAGCAGTCTAAAAAGAGCCAAGTGAGTGGCTGAAAGGGCCTTACTAGGCAGAGAATATCACACACTATTGCCACAACATAAATCCGTTCCTGATTTCATACATTATGCACATAGAGCAAAACCATGAAGAACAAGAGAGACTAATTACGACAATACCGCACTGTAACGTACTATGCACCCCGAACCAAGTCACTGTAGTAAGAAGCTATATGTGTATATCTGTATAAAATATATGTAATTGTGTATGTGAACATCAGCATTTTCGTCCTGTACTCTTACGAGAATGCTGATGACATTAGAAAGTTGCTTTTTCTTTTGTTTTCGTTTTAATTTTCACACGGATGAGGTTTTCTATCTTTATACGCACGAGGAGAAAGAGAAAGCCCCATTTGAAATCTTTGAATAAATGCAGTGTTAAAAATATGTATCTAATATTTACATACATATTGCCAGAAATTACCAGAAATATTGATATATAATTACGTAAATAAATAGGTGGGTACTTGCTTGGAATATGTTGAGATGAAATCGCTGACTCCACAAGACATTGTAAACTTACAACATTGTAAACTTACCTGAAATGAAAACAAAATACATAACATGTTCGTGTTAGATTCTAGAAGAAAATAGACCTTGTTTATTCCTGCCTGAATAGGACCGAAAAGTCCCTTTATACCCTAACAGTCTAATCAAAGTCTCGTTTATTTGGTTATCCCTCTGGTCCCTGTTCCATCCAATCCATTCTGGCAGACTCCCTATCCCACGCCATACTCCCTAATACTAATACTTCCTCTTACACCACAAAGATAACACCCCTAACTTCCATTTTCAGTTCTATTTTTCTACTACAGTAAAACTGAATGGGGAAATATGAAATTTTCAGGTATCTATTTGCAGCACGCATGAATGAAGAGATGTCATGAACATGTGTATTCTGCCAGTCCTAACTTATGGCACAGAAACCTTGGCACTTACTAAAGATTTCTACTCACACTCTTGTTTAATAAATAAGGATCAGAACATATTGACTTGCACTTTATCGCGTTGAACGGACAGGCAAGCAGGTAAAGGTTATAGATTCATAGAACGGGCGGACTCCAATAGCTCCCATTTTATAAATTACAAAATACCGCCAACCGCAGCATCTCTCTCTCAACCAAAAGTTTTGTCTTACATCCTTTTCACATTTGTGGACTACATACCAAATTTCAAGTCTCTAGCTCATACGATTCCGGATATATTATTGAATTACACCGAAAACCGCCAAAAAGCGGCCAAAATACCGCCAAGTGTATAGGGGAAGAGAGGGTCGTGTAAGGGGATTATGGGGGAGATTCATATTTTATCTACTTGAACGTAGTAATTCCATTAAACAATATGAATTAATGAAAGAAGGAAGGAAGACAGGATACAGGATAGGAGAAAGACAGCCTTGATTTCCGAGAATTTAAGTTACTGGCCAATTTAAAGTTGTTTTCTTTTGATATTATGCTGAGGCGTCCTTGCCCCTACACCTAAGCCCCAAGGTGCGCTTTTTGTCACTTTTGTGTATTCCTATGTCCTAAGTTCCAGGATTAAACTTTTGTGCTGCAATCTACCTTACATTCCAAGGAGATCTTCTATTTTACCAATTCCTACCTTGTCCATTTTCCAAGGAGTACTCTTGGTTTACCAGTTCATCAAGCTACTGCTTATGTTCATCATCTGTTTCCATATCCATAAAACCGAAATTCACAGAGTGTTTCAAAATTCCAACAAATACACAAATGCTGGTCGATAGGGAACTGTATGTTACTACACTCTGTGGTACGAGTATATGTACCTACTATGTACATTTTGTTTTAAATAGTTCCAAAAACCTATTAATGTATGATAAATGTTGAAGTATATTAATTTCAGGGATAGAGAAGGGAGAGGAAAGGAAAGTGTATAGAGAAGGGAGAGAGGAAAGGAAATTGTAGAGAAGGGAGTGGAAAGGAAAGTGTATGTATACGTAGATTTGTAGAAGAGCTATTCGAGGAAAAGAGGGATTCGGAATAGAAGAAGAGATAAAATGAGGAGGAAAGGAACTGGATGAGAGAGAGAGAGAAGAGGAACGACTATGAAAAAGAAGGTAAAGAAAGCGTCAGAAAGAGGAGGAGAAACGGACGAGGAAAAGAAGGTGAAGAGAAAATGTTTTTTAAGAAAGTCCTACGCTTTGATGTTGAAAACGAACAAATGAAATGCCAGAACGAATCAGTCCATTCAAAGAAACGAGAGAAGAGGGGGAATAGTAATTTTCAATATTTCATTCCTTATTTCCTTCTTGCTTTCTCTCATCTCTGCCATTTTCCATCTCATTTCTATTCCTTCTTGTCCTGTTTGACTTCTCTACAGAGGTACACTGAGTACACTCTTGTTTAATAAATAAGGATCAGAACATATTGACTTGCACTTTATCGCGTTGAACGGACAGGCAAGCAGGTAAAGGTTATAGATTCATAGAACGGGCGGACTCCAATAGCTCCCATTTTATA
>NW_007378100.1:57223-87417 GCF_000475195.1 Diaphorina citri
AAACATCAAGGCCGAATCGAACCGAAACCCCTCGACCTTGTAAGGTCACAACTCACATCACATAACTGTTGGGCTCTTTGTGAGAAACGAACAAAGTGGAAAATTTTGTGTTTGACAGTTTTAAAATACCAGCAAACCCTCTCCCACCCTCCTTCCCTAACTTTAATGTAAACAAATTATACAAGGAGCAAGGATCCTTTTAGAATTCAGAGAGGAAAGCGAAGTGGATAACGTAGGAACGAGGGATGTATTTTTTGAATATTCAATTTTACGTCATTCAATTATTCATTCTAGGTTCCTAGCTACCCTTTTTCGACAAGGGAACCTTTTTACCCCCCGAAAATTTTCCAAAGAAAATCCAACAACTTACTCCCAGCAAGCTAATAATTACGCTGGAATTTCACTGCGAGGCTTTCTGAGGGAAAATGGAGGAGCTATACATTTTTCATGGGGATACATATTATTATGTTCGGTGGGCGAATAAGGTGGAGAGGGTTTTTACCTTGAAATACTTCCTAGAGGACATATTTAGATTATTTAGGACAGAAATTTTCGACATGTACCTAATGTAGGTATGTTCATAACGCTGTCCTAACCAATGCCTACCATTTAAATGTTTATTTTATAAAGGAAAGCGAGTACCTATTTGAAGGAAAATGCTGGAGTTGAATATTTTTCATGGTAATATTATTTTGTTCTATGAAGGGAGAAGAGGGTTACCTGAAAGAAATACGGAGCTACCTCCATTTCATCCTATAGTAAGCCAGTTATTGGACGTTACTTCGTTTACTACTCTCCGTCAAATCCGAGACATAGTCACCTTTTCAGGCTCCTCCTTAGGAGAAAATTTTGTGCAATGCTCAGCCCTAATTTCCGTGTCAACAAGATTTACAAAGTTCCAATAATCTCTGCCATTTTCCATCTCATTTCTATTCCTTCTTGTCCTGTTTGACTTCTCTACAGAGGTACACTGAGTACACTCTTGTGCATTTGACAGCTGCATACCAAATTTCAAGTCTCTAGCGCTTACCGTTCTCGAGATATTTTGTTTACAGATAGACAGACAGACGGACAGACACACACACGGACCAATGGCTGAAACTTTGGATTTAGCAATATGAATCAACGTATGTGAAGCCCTTTCAATGATGATTGACCCATTGATCTGGGGGAGTAGTGGGACTTTGAATGAAGCATTGTGGTCTCTGTAGTCTGTACTATGGTCTTTACAGACTACATGGTCTTCGACCGGCGTGATAAATTTCATATAGGTACTCGCATCTTCTGCCTACATGCCTTCTACCTCATCATAGCTTTCATTACATATCTAAGTACTTTATAAAAGAAGAACATAAATATGTACATGCCTAAAGAATTGAATACGTTTGTAATTTACAATAATGTACGATTAAATTTATTATAATATTCAAATTCCACCGAATTAAAGAAAGGTTAGATGAGAAATTGTTTGAAATAAAGTGGTAAGTCAGAGAGTCTAAGACCACAGGAGGGTATATTATGGATTATGGTCCAACCTTAGACTTAGTTATCTTTTGTAGTCCGATAATATCACATGCTCTGTTCCTACAATCTTCAAATAGTTTACCTAGTCAGCCTAGTTCGGTGTCTGGTCAGATACTTCAGATAGTCTGACTAAAAGGGAGTGTAAATATGCCTGATGTGTGCAAATTGTGCTACATGCAAAATGCATAAAACAGTAAATCATATACATAAAATAGATTTACATACATATGACAATATATACCAATATACATAGTCAACCTATTTAGCTTTTAAACTAGCTATATTATTTTATTTAATAAAAACTTGTTTTATTATTCGTGAATTCTATCGACTATAATGAGCCCAATATTTAATGTTATAATTACATTATTATCCGAAATTAATTTATATTGCAGACAACCTACTTAATTTAATGGTACGAGTTGTGTGTTTAAGTAGCTTAACGTGTAATTTTTACAGATTTACATATGTAATTTTACGCTGGAGAGTATACAAAAGCTATATGTAGTGAGAATGGCCCAATAGCAGGGCTAACTTCACACACCGTACCCGGTACATCATTAACGTTTACCCTTTAGATTTCCTCGTTATGGGATTCGGGGGGCCGGCATTCATCCAATACAATTCTGCAGAAGAAAGCCTTCATAAGAGAAAAAGTCCATATTCCGATTCCCCATATTAAGAGTAAGAGTACCTATAGTTCATCCAGATCAATGTGACAGCAATGAGTCATCAACCCAAAATGAAGGAACCAATCAGATTGCAGGAAATCCTTACACTAGACTAGGACACTAAAGGAGTGTAGGTACATACCTACATTTCATTATTTCAGTCCTATGCATATACCTACCTAGGTCTACAGTTCTCTACAACTATGATACCGAGATCTCGGTTCGATTTCCGGGCCGGGTCAAATATTTCTGATAGCCTAGAACGATTGGAATACAATGTTATCGTATGTTATCACTCCAGACTGCGATATCCAGAGTTCCTGACCCATGGACCCAGGACATTTTGTATACCGGGTCTGTCGGTCATTGAGGTTTGGTTTGTCCAAGTCCGAACTGATGTTAGGTACCTCTTTTCATTTTTTGAAAAGGTTGGATCAATGGAACTGTAACATAGGAGGTCTTATCGTCCCGAAATCTAAGGGAGAAGGAGGCCAGGATAGGAATCCAGCCCTTTTGAGAATGAACCTTATCTGGTTGAAGATAAAGTCCGCCCTGGGTGGGAATCGAACCGGTGACCTAGCGCTTACCAGGACTACCTACCTTCCAAGAAGTTTCAAACTAACTATAGTTCATCCAGATCAATGTGACAGCAATGAGTCATCAACCCAAAATGAAGGAACCAATCAGATTGCAGGAAATCCTTACAGCATATCAGTTTCTTATCAGTCAAATACTGGTATCGAAATGGCGGACCAAAAATCGGTGCTCATGCAATTAGAGATAGGTAACTGTTTTGTGTCGAGTTGAAAATTTGAGGCTAGTGACCGAAATCGTAAGAAACTATATACAGGGTGTCCCAGAATTTATGCTTAAATTGTTTTTCTCGGAGCCTGTTTGAAATTTCGAAAAACAAAAAACCCGTAACTTTTTGATTTTTATGCGGATGTTTTGGCAATATCGTGATGCGCAAAAAATTTCGCGAAGTCCGCGAATTGGGTGCCAACTTTGAATTTTTAAATAAAAACCCCTGATTTTTATTACTTATTCGTTTTCTACGTTAAATTTAACTACTCACTCGAATTTTTGCGGTTCGCGGTTTTCGCGGAATTCGGAAACCGCGAATTGTCCAAAAAGAAATGAATTGAAAAAGTAATATATCCACAAGATTTATACGTTCAAAATAGCATGATTTGATATATCACACACGTACATTTGAAAAATATGTAGGATTCGCGGATTTCGCGAACACCGCGCTATCGCAAACAGCGAAATATTGAACCAAAATGAAATAATAAGGACATTATAAAATTTGGGAGCAAAAAATACTCCGATTAGATGGGTCACACTTGTATTTTTGAGGCATTTTTGATTCGCGGTTTCCGAATTCCGCGAAAACCGCGAACCGCAAAAATTCGAGTGAGTAGTAGATTGTACTTTAAATTTAACGTAGAAAACGAATATGTAAATAAAAAAAAAAAAACAAGGGGTTCTTATTTAAAAATCCAAAGTTGGCACCCGATTCGCGGACTTCGCGAAATTTTTCGCACGTCACGATATTGCCAAAATATCCGCATCAAAAATCAAAAAGTTACGGGTTTTTTTGTTTTTCGAAATTTTAAAACAATTTAAGCATACATTCTGGGACACCCTGTATACTATCATCAAGATTAACAAGATAAGATCAATTTCCACTAGGTACAGTTCAAGTTACTCTTCAGTCACAGTATCGTCAAAATATTCTTGGGCTGGCCATTCACTATCAGGTTCGCCTGTCAGGTCTAAATGTTAGTGAATGGCCGGCCTTACTAGGGATTAAGTGGGCTTCACATCTGCCGTTCAAGTCATAGTATGCTCACTGCCATCTAATCGTCAAGAGTCTGGTCTGTGAAACATTGATCTTTCTGGCCTAACAATCGAGGTCTTATCGCTCCCAAACCGAAGAGAAGGAAAAAGCAACATAGGAAAGGAGAAACCAGTCATTCCGAAAGGGAACCTTATCTGTTTGGTATAAAAAAAAAAAATCTGTTTTTCATTTTTTTAATAATCAAGTACCTAAGGTCTGTTGTAAACATTTTGTATTATACTATGTTAAACCCATAAAATACACGAGACCATGTTTAGACTGCTGGGGTAAAGGGACTTTTTAGTCTCATTCGAGCAGGATAAACAAGGTACATTCTATTCTATTCTATTCTATTCTAAATTTCCATTGTTCCGATTTATTTCAGAACCAGGACACAGCTCCAAGATGGCCATCAAGGATTTGTTCCGCAAATATCATCCGCTGCAGATGTACATCGTTCTGGTTTTGACCATCTGTTACTTCTTCGTACAACTGGTAGTTAGTCACTTTACGCACGCGCTGACCCTGCTGGTCGATTCTTACCATGTCCTCTGTAACCTGATTGCGCTCTTTGGCTGCATAGCATCCCTCAAGGTAAGTTTCAGGGTTTTATACGTACTTCTGAGTTCTGATCTCTAAACCACGTGACACGCTAAACTCCGCTCCATGGTTTGAGGTGCACTCAACCTCGTGAGGTCATTTGAGGAGCTTTTGTCTCACGGCGAGGCAGAAAGCGAATGACCTTCCCAGTTAAGGAGATCTCCTTATAGTCCTTATCCTGTGACCTGTGACTTTCACATAGAGGTTCGTACAGATCTGCGGGATGCAGCACCTTGGCGTTGAAAATGCTCTGCTACAATGGAAAAAATCTTAGATTTTATAATTACGTAGGTACGTAGGACTTCCTGGAATTATTGTAGGTACCTAATACTAGGTGTGCGATAACACGACATTACTGCCTACTTTATCAGTAAGCATTACCTATGTACTTAGTAGGAATATGTACTTGGTAGGAATAGCCCATTGAGACTATTGATATAAATTTCTGCCTGTTGTAAACATAGCTAATAAAAAGAATGTAGGTAAAAAATATCCTTAATCGCTAGCTGGTCGGTTTATTGAGAGTTATGCATTAGTTATGTCGGTTTTCAGAAATTTCAGCAGTTACCTCCTCTAGCTCCTGAAAAAGGATTCAATTTACAAACTGCCCTGATTTCCGGAAACCGTTAGATACGGCAACTATAATCGCCTATTGTAGGTACTCCAGACTCCGTATAAGGTACAAGTTTAATGTGTGTTGGAAAAATGTTCTCACATTTATTTTATAATGGCTTGAGGATATGGACTATTTAGAGACCAACCTGAAACACCTAATAACATTACCTAGTAGGTATTAGGCAGTACCTAATACTTGTGCGTACCTTTCTAAATTTCCATTGTTCCGATTTATTTCAGAACCAGGACACAGCTCCAAGATGGCCATCAAGGATTTGTTCCGCAAATATCATCCGCTGCAGATGTACATCGTTCTGGTTTTGACCATCTGTTACTTCTTCGTACAACTGGTAGTTAGTCACTTTACGCACGCGCTGACCCTGCTGGTCGATTCTTACCATGTCCTCTGTAACCTGATTGCGCTCTTTGGCTGCATAGCATCCCTCAAGGTAAGTTTCAGGGTTTTATACGTACTTCTGAGTTCTGATCTCTAAACCACGTGACACGCTAAACTCCGCTCCATGGTTTGAGGTGCACTCAACCTCGTGAGGTCATTTGAGGAGCTTTTGTCTCACGGCGAGGCAGAAAGCGAATGACCTTCCCAGTTAAGGAGATCTCCTTATAGTCCTTATCCTGTGACCTGTGACTTTCACATAGAGGTTCGTACAGATCTGCGGGATGCAGCACCTTGGCGTTGAAAATGCTCTGCTACAATGGAAAAAATCTTAGATTTTATAATTACGTAGGTACGTAGGACTTCCTGGAATTATTGTAGGTACCTAATACTAGGTGTGCGATAACACGACATTACTGCCTACTTTATCAGTAAGCATTACCTATGTACTTAGTAGGAATATGTACTTGGTAGGAATAGCCCATTGAGACTATTGATATAAATTTCTGCCTGTTGTAAACATAGCTAATAAAAAGAATGTAGGTAAAAAATATCCTTAATCGCTAGCTGGTCGGTTTATTGAGAGTTATGCATTAGTTATGTCGGTTTTCAGAAATTTCAGCAGTTACCTCCTCTAGCTCCTGAAAAAGGATTCAATTTACAAACTGCCCTGATTTCCGGAAACCGTTAGATACGGCAACTATAATCGCCTATTGTAGGTACTCCAGACTCCGTATAAGGTACAAGTTTAATGTGTGTTGGAAAAATGTTCTCACATTTATTTTATAATGGCTTGAGGATATGGACTATTTAGAGACCAACCTGAAACACCTAATAACATTACCTAGTAGGTATTAGGCAGTACCTAATACTTGTGCGTACCTATACAGGTATAGTTGGTATACTGATGGCCTCGTGTAGGCAATCCAGACAAAGCCTAGAAGTGAAGTATTAGTGCCTTTTAAGTATGATTTTATCAAACTGTCTGACAAAACTACTTAGGCCTCAAACTTTTTCCACCACACACGTTCCAAGTTTCCACCTGTCTGACAGACGGTCTGCCATCAGACGATCTGAGTGCGAGGTGGCTGACGATTAGACATTAAGAACTAATAAATTAATTTATGTTTTTTATCTAATTTTTTTTCTGACATAATGGAAATTTTAGGAACTAATTCATTTGTTTGTTATCCTTTACAGTACAAAGATAACACGGAGCGGTGCATGAACTCCTCATCAGTCAAGTCAAGTATGGAGAGTGCAGAGACTTTGAAGACTCAGTCTGACGTCAAAGTAAGTTTATGGATTAAGTTAATCAAGAATTAAACTTGATTAAAATTAATCCAGGAGTATTAAACATGACTGGTTCCTATGGGCTTTTAAGAAAGTGAGCATACCGTGAATTGTGGCCTCATCGTCAGAAGAAATTAAGCGCCAGTTCGCGGGTGAGAAAGCCAGCCGTTTCCGAGAACGAACATTATCCCATCAGGATAAAATCCGCCCTGGGCGGGAATCGAACCCGCGGCCTAGCGCTTACAAGGCAGACGCACTACCAACTAAGCTAAGTAGGCTGGCACATTTATTTCGATCGAGAAGAATAATATGAATAGTATGATCTCCACATACCAAACATCCCTGCTCAAAGTTCCGCTTTATGTAAACACTACCTACGTAGGTACCTACCTATATGATAATAATAGTGCTTATTTTTACTGCTCGCATAGGACTGATAAGTCCCTTTACTCCAGCAGTAGGCTACTACTATTATTGTGGTCAAATTCTCAAATTATATTGAGGATAAAATTCCATACCTCGGCTGGGATTGAACCCACGCCCTCCTGTTTACCAGTCGAGCGCCTTGACCACTACACCACCGAGAAAAAAAAAAACATAAGCGGAAGTCTGCCCTTATCATCCAGATTAGAAGAAATTTGGTATTTATTTTATAAAGGTGTGTCCACACTCCACACATAGATGACGGTCGTCGATCGACAGCCACTCAACTATGTGTGGACATACCTTAAATCAAAATTCTCCTGATGTTCTCGATTTCTTTTGTTCCCCAGTGCAACCCGAGTGAGACGAGACTTCGGAACACATTCGGCTGGGCTCGGATAGATGTTCTGGTCATGCTGATTGGTTGCATCTTCCTAGCCTCCCTCTGCTTCTCTCTCATGTTAGAGGCAGCCCAGACGCTAGGCCACATCGGTCAACTATGTGTGGACATACCTTAAATCAAAATTCTCCTAATGTTCTCAATTTCTTTTGTTCCCCAGTGCAACCCGAGTGAGACCAGACTTCGCAACACATTCGGGTGGGCTCGGATAGATGTTCTGGTCATGCTGATTGGTTGCATCTTCCTAGCCTCCCTCTGCTTCTCTCTCATGCTAGAGGCAGCCCAGACGCTAGGCCACATCAGCCACCATGATGAAATGCATCATCCACTACAAGTACTCCTGGTGGGAGCTGTAGGCATGGGCCATATCAGCCACCATGATGAAATGCATCATCCACTACAAGTACTCCTGGTGGGAGCTGTAGGCATGATACTCAACGGATTCTGTTACCTTAAGGCCACATCAGCCACCATGATGAAATGCATCATCCACTACAAGTACTCCTGGTGGGAGCTGTAGGCATGATACTCAACGGATTCTGTTACCTTATGATCGGAGGTAAGAACAGGATCATAACAGGGCATGCTATGACACAGACCACACGAGTCTAATGTGGCTGTTGTTTCATTGCAGCGAAATAAAAACGGTGGTGAAACACTTTTTTTTTAAGTTGAACTTAAATCAAGTCTGAACACGGATAGGTGTCCCGGCATAAAAATCATCACACTTTTCAAAACATCGATGTCCATCGAAGTCGACTGGAACACGAAAACACTAAACCGAATCCTAAATAATAATTTTACTAAACGTCATCAGTACAGGCCACACTACAGACGAACGATCAAAGATGGGCCTCTTGTGTTGATCAAGGCAAATTCAAGTCAATATTTTCTGACGCCCATCTAAATGCCCGTAAAATATTATATCGTTCGTTGAACGTACAGTGACTGGAGCGTGATCTGAACGGATAGTGGAAAATGTGGGAATCGGGCTGAAGTCTCGAAATAAACCTCACTTCGGGACTTCAGGTCCAGCTTGATTGTTGTTTCTTGTTCTATAAACCCTGTATATTTTGCTCTGGTATAAATTGAATAATATCCTGCATCCTGTGTATACTCCTATATTTGATACAATACAAATCATCACGAGCGGATTACGCGTTCTTTGTGAAGTAAGGAGAAGGAGGGGGACATATCGCTCAAAACAGTGTAATCAATTTATTCACTGAACCATGGACCTTTCCTACCATCACCAGGACATTACGGGCTTACAATAGACACTGTATTGGGTTTTCCTTTATTTTGTCTATTTCACCGTGACTTCCGAAGAGTTTCTCTTGTTTCGATAAAATTTTGGGAACGATGCTTGAAGAAACCTAAGGAATTTTTGGTCGCTCGATTTTGTACTATATCGAGCCTAAATGGGATTCATTGCCGGAATAGTTATAGAGAGGCCCTTAACTGAGTGATCTCTCTCTTGAAATTGCGTAGACGATGAGTTGATTTTTGAACATCTTAAAGTCTAATTAATTATTTTTCCACTCCAATTCCATTTCAGGTGCAACCAACTGCAACCAAGACAGACAAGAAGTCCGCGCAGAAGAAAATCAAAACCTTCTGCGCACAGCACTCGCACAGGAGACCTTACATGCGAAACTCTACACCTATTCTACATCTTCTCAAATCAACACAAACTAGTCACAAGCGAGTGAGAATACAGAAAGCGGGCAGCATGAGTGGAAACTGTTCGAAATCTTGCGTGCAGCTGCAGCTGAAGGATTACTACGCCGGGAGCAATTGCACTCAAGCCGTCCTGAAGCGATCTCTATCGGCCGACCATGTGAAGTGACAACTACCAGAGTATCAACCAATGAAGCTGCCCACGATCAAAAGGATGAGGATGACAAGATTTGCTGATTACTGAAATTGTCTGCTATTTGTTGTTGTATCAGATTAACTGAAGCTGGGGTCGTGATGGTCTCCAGCCAGATCCTCAACCACATGATTAAATTTGGGATCATCGATCGAAATACAAGGGCTTTTTGTTAGAAAGCCATGTTAACCCTTCAATTACTTCAACAGGTCCGGCACCTGTTGTTATTTTATCCGCATTAGTAACAATGTACGTAAACTAAGAACCGTATTCAATTTTTATTGATTTAACCTTTCAGTTCAAAGTCATTACCAGAAGAGCATCTTGACCGCTATGCCACCGAGTTAGCTATTTTGTTCAAGGTAATACTGAATCTGCGGGGAACATTTCTACATAGCTGTTTTCTACAAGTGCTTTAGTCTAAAGCACTTGTGGAACCTAGGTACATTGTCTAGGTACTTTTATTACGAAGTTAAAGTGCAATGTGTTCGAAAACACTCGAAGGTGGACAAGTTGTTAGTAAATAGTTGTTAGTAGATTACTGATAAAGAATAAGACACCCAGCTAATAATAACATCAAGAACAATCTTTGAACCCAAGCAATTTTTCTGTTTGTGTTATCATAACACTCATAACTATCGAACGGTCTGTCCGATTTTTGAAAGAAATGTCCAACACATAGGACAAAGGAATGTTAGGGGTCCCGATCGAACATTCGTGGTTTAGGGGTTCTACAGTTCACAAAGCCACTAGTTATTATACCTACCTCGGTGGTGTAGTGGTCAAGACGCTCGCCTAGTAGGTAATCAGGAAGGAATGGATTCAGTCCCAGCCGAGGTACAGAATTCTGTCCCCAATATTATTTGGGAATTTGAGAACAATAGCTGCAGCCTATTGCTGATGTAAAAGGACCTTTTAGTCCTATTCGAACAATATAAATATAGGTAAGCACTATTATTGATTGTGTCGTGTTCGTCTCCATCCGCCAGGTTGCGTTATCGTAATGATTTGTTCAATCATTGTATACCTGACCGATGCCAGTGTTGCAAAGTATGTGGATCCAATCCTCTCCATCATATCGGCCCTACTGCTTCTCCTGTTCAGTTACCCTTTCAGTAAGTCACAGGTATAGACCTTGCTTTTCACGTTAAAGTTGGCACTTTGTGAGTTTAAATTAAACGTACCTACCTAGCATGCCAATGATTAAAAAATGCCAGTTAAAGGCTTGAAACATATTTCCAGGCATACCCACTCGAGCCTGCATAATAAAAGGTCCAATACTCTTGCAGTCTAAAACGAGGTTTCCTCGCTTAACCAGGTGGTGTGTGTATACTTCTCCGAGCTCATGGCTATTCATCTGTGCTTGGAAATTCCTTCCTTCGTCCAACTTTTTAATAATCTCAGACTCTAAGAGCGCCCTTACTACTTTATCTAATAACGCCTCTGACAACCCCATCGTTTCAAAAACCGATGACCCTACTTCAATAGGAATCACTAACTCACTAGAATAATCAACTTACGTACTTTACTGTCCGTGTCCGGATCACCATATTGTCAGATCTTATCAACTTGTTTTTTCCAGTGCGGGATGCCGGCTACATTCTCCTGCAGACCATCCCGAACCACATTGACATCGACTCCCTCTGCACCGAACTAGTGGAGGCGTTCCCCAACATCCTCAACGTCCATGAAATCCACGTTTGGCAACTGACGTCCAATAAAACCGTCTCGACAGCGCATATCATCTTCTTGAACCCGCAAGACTATTTGTGCTGCACACATCAACTGATTGACTTCTTCTATCAGCAGGGCATTTCCCATGTCACCATTCAGCCGGAGTTTTACGAGGTAAGACTAAAGGTGTGTCCACACATAGTCAACGCCGTCGATCGACGTCTACTGAAACCGTACACTGCCTCGAAAACATAGATTCACCTTGTCGATCGACGCGACAGTAAACTATGTGTGGACACAACTTAAGACACTGAAAAGTTCCTTTACTCCAAGACCTATTATTAGGGTAAGTAGGGTAATACAGACCTATTATTACTGTGGTCAAATTATCAAAGTTGTGAATTGAGGACAAAACTCCACACCTCAGCTGGGAATAAACCCACCCGGCTCAAAAAATAACAACTTAGAAAAAGGTAAAAGCCGCTATATTGACAAAATCACAATACTTTCACATTAAGCATAATATATATTATATAGGATTCCAAAATACATTGTATAGGCCTACATTGTATAGGATTCCAAAATGCAATTATGATGTACAATGTACATAATAGAAAGCAAAAATCATCCTGGTTCAATTGTATTCACCAATTTTTACCGGAGCTCCAATTGTGCTTGGCTCGAACTTTCCAGGCTAGAAACTAATCTTTCTGTTTGTCAACATTTCGCAGGCTGGAAACAAAATGGACCTGATTTCGTCCAAATTCGGCAGTACCCAATGCCTCATCAGATGTATGAATGAGGAGTGCAACAGTCGGAACTGCTGCACATTACACAGTGATCAGCTGATTGCCATCAAAATTCCGGACGAGGTAAGCGCAAAAGGGAAAGGGAACATTATTTATTGGGTTTTCGGTACCTACCAATGTAGCTATATTTTTTACATTTTATGCAATGAATGAGGCTTGTAATCTCAAATGTGATTTGGTTATGGGATTTATGGGGATTGGATTTTATACCAAAATGTTTTTAGAAGCACATGAGGACTGATACCTAGAAACTATTTTGTTTTCTGTGATTTCAGTGTTACAATTTCCTTCAATTCTGTGAGCTTGCCATAAAAAATTGTAAAAATATCAAAAGAATAAATTTGTTGACAACTTATGCTGATAGACCACAACATAGCAATAAGACTGCCCGAGTGAAGCAAGAAGAAAATCTGAAACAGCTACAAGAAAGTTTGAGAAAAATGAAGATAACGCTCAACATAAACTATTCCAACACTTTGCATGACAGGGAAATAGTGTGAGTAACCACATTCCTATGGGTTTTCCTTTATTTTGTCCATTTCACCGTGACTTCCGAAGAGTTTGTCCTATTTCGATAAAATTTGGGAACGATGCTTGAAGAAACCTAAGGAATTTTTGGTCGTTAGATTTTGGACTATATCGAGCCTAAATGAGATTCGTTGCCGGAATGGTTATAAAGAGGCCCTTAACTGAGTGATCTCTCTCTTGAAATTGCGTAGACGATGAGTTGATTATTGAAGGTCTTAAAGTCTAATTAATTATTTTTCCACTCCAATTCCATTTCAGGTGCAACCAACTGCAACCAAGACAGACAAGAAGTCCGCGCAGATGTACCACATTTCTATATTTCAATTTAATGAAGCTTGACAAATTCTTTCCGAATTCCAGTGTTTTTCTTCATTTGCTGCACACCTACCTATCTCTAGTCACTTGTCATACAAGATATCTACATTTGAATGCACCAATGCAAGCAGTTGTTTTACTTTTTTAATGATGAAAATTTTTTGAGAAATTTACTTGTCTGCGTACGTAAAAATTTAAATGGTCAAGAAATTCAATGGCATTGTAACTTATCTGCCTTGATGGCATATCGTACACTCACTTAGTAAACAAGAGGTACCTGCAGGCAAAGTTTTTTTTTTTTTTTAAACTCTAAGGGTCAGTTGGTAGATCTCCACTGTTAACATCTTCCAATCAAGAGTGTTTACTTATTAAGCTTACTTAAGATTTCCTTTCTGTTCTGATTCCAGACTGAGCAATGACTGGGTTATAAAGATAGGCCGTGGTCTGGACATTTTCTGTCATGTACCTGAATTTTCAATAGGTTTTACCGATCTATCTCTTCGTCCATCCCCGTAAACTAAATTGGCTGGTGTGGCCTGAATGTCTTCTTTGAACATGTTTCGTAAGCTAAGAAGGACGACAGGAAGTTCAGATGTCCAAGAACCTGTACTCAGGTCTAGTCTGCACATTAGAAATGCTTTTAGCGTCCGATGGTAACGCTCAATGAGACCATTACACTGTGGATGATAAGCTGTAGTGTTTTTCAGCTCAATTCCCAGCAACAAATCCGCGACCGTAATCGCCAAATACGCGAACAAAATCTTCAAATCCGCGAACATAATCGCGAAATCCGCGAACATAATCGCGAAATCCGCGAACATAATCGCGAAACCCGCGAACATATGATTTTATTTCTAGGTTCTTATTTTTTGGGATCTTATGTAGTAGGTATTATAAGTATTATTTATTTTATCCCTGCATTCTTCCTTTCATTCTCTTCGATCCTTCATTACAATCATCCATTGGACATTGGACGAAATGGGTTTTATCGTCCCGAAATCGAAGAGAGAAGGAAGACAGGATGAGGGAAAGAAAGCCGTTCCAAGGAACGAACATTATCCGTTCAGGATAAAATCTGCCCAGGGAGGGAATCGAACCCGCGACCTAGCGCTTGCAACCTTACCCTTACAAGCCAAACACGCTACCAACCAAGCTAACTGGTAGAGGCCTCTTTTTCATTCCTACGCCAGACGCCTTCGAAATGGAAAACACGTACGGATCAACACGGAGTTGAAATAAAATACCTACGACCTGTGTTGCCAGATATACGGTAATTGCATTTGGTCGAGGTCTGGTACGGTAATTCCTACAAAATTGTACGGTAATGCCTTATGACTAATCTGACAACGCTGAATACGATTTTCATCACGAATCGAATCATCGAATGAGCTTTCGATATATCGAACGAATCGATTATCAAAATCGAAAAAATAATAAAATCAAAACAAAAACAACAGAAATACAGAAAAAGAAAAGTCAGAAAACAGTAAAACAGAATAAAAAAAAAAAAAAAAAAACCAGTGTCCCACGGTACGGTAATTCCTACAAAATTGTACGGTAATGCCTTATGACTAATCTGACAACACTGAATACGATTTTTATCACGAATCGAATCATCGAATGAGCTATCGATATATCGAACGAATCGATTATCAAAATCGAAAAAATAATAAAATCAAAACAAAAACAACTTAACAACAGAAAACAGAACTTACAGAAGTACAAGTACTTACAGATTGTACAGAAGAAAAGGAAGAAAGAAAGAAAAAAAAACAGTGTCCCACAGGGTGAAGACTTAAAGAGGGAAGAAACCTACTTTCCCCAATGGCCTCTTCAATAGAATTGGCCCAATTTTTACTCATAAGAGCGGTAGAACTAGATGAAAGAGGACGTTGGACAGAATCCCTCACATTTTATCAAGACGGAGTTACCGAGTTACTCAAACATGTCAGGGGTAAGTCAAACACTTGGTATTTGTAGCCCAGTGGACAATACTACCCATCCCTCAATAGACCTAGCCAAAAAGCACTGAGCTTTCTTGAAGAACTCTCTTTAAACTGTAAACACTGGAATATAGCATTAACTTGTCTTCTACATTCAAAGATTCTTTTTGCTACTGCTATCATCAAGTTAAACAATCATTCCATAGCCCTATAGAACAATGTAAGTGGACAAAATGACATCTCATGTATGGGCTCTGTTATAAGTTATAACAATGACATATAGGAATATCAACACAAACAATGACCCTAATGTATAGGCTAAAACTTCCATTGTCTTTGTGATTCAGGTACAGTTCATGTTTGTTTGTCTAATTTCAGGTTTATCAAACAAAGGAGACCAACAAAAAATTCGAGATAAAATAGAAACCTACATCAATAGAGCAGAAGTGTTGAAAGGCAAGCTTGACGAGAAAAAGAAAATGGGAAATTACCATGAACAGATTGAAATAGCAAATAATGAGAAGGGTGTCACATATGAAAAACTTTTTGGTAGATTTCTTGACGAGAATGTTGAACAGATTGATGTCACAGACCCTTACATTCATAACAAACATCAGGTAAAAAATTACCATAAAAAGTAGCTCTAGGTACCTACTTACCTATTAAAAATATATAAAATTATAACATGAAAGTTAGGTAGCTACCAATGTAGCTATATTTTTTTACATTTTATGCAATAAATGAGGTTTGTAATCTCAAATGTGATTTGGTTATGGGACTTATGGGGATTGGATTTTATACCAAAATGTTTTTAGAAGCACATGACTGATACCTAGAAACTATTTTGTTTTCTGTGATTTCAGTGTTACAATTTCCTTCAATTCTGTGAGCTTGCCATAAAAAATTGTAAAAATGTCAAAAGAATAAATTTGTTGACAACATATGCTGATAGACCACAACATAGCAATAAGACTGCCCGAGTGAAGCAAGAAGAAAATCTGAAACAGCTACAAGAAAGTTTGAGAAAAATGAAGATAACGCTCAACATAAACTATTCCAACACTTTGCATGACAGGGAAATAGTGTGAGTAATGTACCACATTTCTATATTTCAATTTAATGAAGCTTGACAAATTCTTTCCGAATTCCAGTGTTTTTCTTCATTTGCTGCACACCTACCTATCTCTAGTCACTTGTCATACAAGATATCTACATTTGAATGCACCAATGCAAGCAGTTGTTTTACTTTTTTAATGATGAAAATTTTTTGAGAAATTTACTTGTCTGCGTACGTAAAAATTTAAATGGTCAAGAAATTCAATGGCATTGTAACTTATCTGCCTTGATGGCATATCGTACACTCACTTAGTAAACAAGAGGTACCTGCAGGCAAAGTTTTTTTTTTTTTTTAAACTCTAAGGGTCAGTTGGTAGATCTCCACTGTTAACATCTTCCAATCAAGAGTGTTTACTTATTAAGCTTACTTAAGATTTCCTTTCTGTTCTGATTCCAGACTGAGCAATGACTGGGTTATAAAGATAGGCCGTGGTCTGGACATTTTCTGTCATGTACCTGAATTTTCAATAGGTTTTACCGATCTATCTCTTCGTCCATGCAAGGAGACTGTTGTGAATATTTTTCACAGAGCATCATTGATAAAATAATCATTGCCAGTGTGATGCGAAGGTTTGTATTGTACATAATTTGAAAAGCTATAACAGAGGGAGCAAGATTTCACAAAAAGGAGTGAAGAGAGACTAGAAATTAAGAACCCTGGTCAGTACTGTAGGATGAACCAAAACTTTTATTTGTTAAAGGAGACAAATTTAAAGGCCTATTTTTACTGCCATTTTAAAGTGGAAATTGTATGGTGTGGGTATTGTATACCTAAGTACCTCATTTTAGCAGTGATATTAGCTTAATGTAATATGTACCTACCTACCTACCAGTAACAGGGTAATTCAGTTGTTTGGTCATAAGCCCCACTGCTTAATGTTGTCCAATTATGTATTTTTATGGGGTACCTAAGCAAGATAGTACACTTTAGCTATATTAGGTATTTTATTATTATTTTAGTTTACTTTTTTTTACTTGGAATGTGACTGCCAAAGGCCAAAACTCATCACATAATGTTTATATTTTAATTTTGAATAATGACTGAGGGACCTTAAACAGAGGGAGCAGACCAGTGTCTTGCAGTGAAATAGGAATCATAGTAACCAAAGCCTAGCCAGCCTGGCTAGCTGAAGGTTACAAAGGGTGCATCATGCTTCAAAGGAAAGCACAGGTTCTCATGATGGTTGACTGTGGTTTGGGATGGTCCAAGTAATTTTGGCTAGACACCATCAACCACCCCTACTGCAGCTACACTACTACAACAACAATAATATTTTTAAGGCTGGGGTCTAAAAACTCATTTTGAAATTTTGTTGACTTTTGAGCATGCTTGAAGGCTATACCTGGAGAGTATTCAGTCATTCTCAGAGTTAACCGAACACTTTTAACATGAGATTGTAAACCAGGGGGTGGATTGTTCTTCGTGGTAACATGTGCACAACAGGTAACCCTTGCCCTCTCTACCAATAATTTGTAGAAATTTTACAATTACTTATTCCAAGTTACAAAATACAGACTTTACCTATCTATATATAGGTACCTTGAACTACTCAACTTGATCCAAGAATTACAAACCACCTTCCATACTTTTTGATAACAGTTGGCCATATCTGTTTGTGATAAATAGAGACACATCTATGAACCTGTTGACACAATTTGTTAGACATGTTTCTGTTTTACTATCAACTTTATCTGATTGGCACTTATCCCAACAAATGTCATTGAACTCAAACATCTGAAACAAACAACAAAATAAGAAATCAGTAGGTTTATTTTACCAAGTCTAAAGAAAAGAAACTGATTATAAAAGGAAAGATCTGTCTACCAATTAACATGTGTCTCACTATAGGTAATCATCTTTTAACATGTGTCTCAATATAGGTAGGCTTGCCAAATATCCAAAATGTCGATTCGGGTCGCGAATCCGCGAACATAATTGCCAAATCCGCGAACATAATCGCCAAATCCGCCTAGATTATTAATGTGGAAGGATCTCACAGATAGTTATGGAAAGATCTGTCTACCAATTAACATAGGTAATCATCTTTTAACATGTGTATCAATATAGGTAGGCTTGCCAAATATCCAAAATGTCGATTCGGGACGCGAATGCGGAAACATAATTGCCAAATCCGCGGACATAATCGCCAAATCCGCGACCATAATCGCCAAATCCGCGAACATAATCCCGAAACCCGCGAACATAATTGCCAAATCCGCGAACATAATCGCCAAATCCGCGAACAAAATCGTCAAATCCGCGAACACAATCGCGAAATCTGCGAACATAATCGCGAAATCCGCGAACATAATCGCGAAATCCGCGAGCATAATCGCGAAATCCGCGAACATAATCGCCAAATCCGCGAACAAAATTGCCATATCCGCGAACATAATCACGAAATCCGCGAACAAATCGCGAAATCCGCGAAAAAAATCGCCAAATCCGCGAACAAAATCGCCAAATCCGCGAACATAATCGCGAAATCCGCGAACATGATAGCGAAATCCGCGAACATAATCGCGAAATCCGCGAACAAAATCGCGAAATCCGCGAACAAAATCGCGAAATCCGCGAACATAATCATTCTACAATAATATTTTTGTAGAAATATTCTTACAAGATTAACCACAGAGAGCTGGATCAAATTTGCCCAGAAACAAAAACTCTGGCAAAGGCTGGTTCATGGAGGTTTTGGGCCCTTGCAGCCTGCAGTACTTAGTAGTACAATAATATTTTTACTGTCCATTTGCAACAGGTTAAGTATATGTTCAAATTAGTCATGCAAATGGTTTAGTAAACTAGTTCATAAGAACCCCAATTAGGTAGGTAGCAGTGTAAGACTTAGTATAAACTCAAGAGACCCATGTCTAAGGCTAAAAACTAAAAACAGAGTGGAGGAGAGAGTGTAATGTATAGAGCATCAAAGCAGGTAGAGGGAAGTGATGATAGTGAGAAGCAACAAGTTCAAAACACATAGAGATGGGAGCAAAAAGCTCTATGCTCTTTGCTCTCCACTTTACTCACTAAGTCTATCAAAGATTGAATATAAATCTATTTTTTCTTGTTTGTCTGTTACAGTTTAGTGACAACTACCACCAGTGAAAATGCCAAAATCCAGTACTGTCTTTTTCTTGCTAAAAACTAAAAACAGAGTGGAGGAGAGAGTGTAATGTATAGAGCATCAAAGCAGGTAGAGGGAAGTGATGATAGTGAGAAGATTAGCAGAACCACTTGCCTCCAGTCCTGAATTTGGAGCTGTCTCTTCAAATGAAGACGTTCCAGAGTCTGACCCAAACCAACTCATTTTTATGTTGATTCACAAAGTGATGAAACTATTCAATGGTTGAGGAAAGCCTTCCTAGTTTCCTTATCCTGTGAAAGGAAAGTTTTGGTTTGAGATAGGTAACAGTGATGGAAGATGAACTGTTCCAATGGTTTTGAAAGGATTGTAAAATGGGGGAGGGCTAATCGAAAGAGGTTGGAATACGGGACTACCTTGTACTTGAACGTAACACGAGCTTAAGCTTACCTAGCTGATACAAGAACCAGGAACAGGAATAACAGGAATCGAAATCCTTATCACGGATTCGTCGGATTCACGGCATGCAAAGATTGCAAAGGATTCGTTTGTTTACATCAAGGAGGTCACGAACAAAGGAGTCCTTAAAAAATGCTTCACTTTTTTGCTCTCGTCGCACTTACATCCATCCAGTATTTACCTCCTTGATGTTTACCCGATTAGTGCTGCACTCTACAGTTCAAGTTTTCAACTAAATTTTCAAGCAAAAATTTAAATTTTTAAATCTTAAAATTTTTTCTCTAGTGCCTTTTTCTGGACTTTTAGCCGATTTGTGGTTTTCCACAGCCTTTTGAGTTGGTTTTACTTTTAACTAAAACACAGAGATACCTCATATTTTTGCTTTTTACACATTTCTAGTTTATAAAAGTCAGGGAGAGGGAAGTTTTCAAAATTTCGTTGTTTGGAAACAGGCAAACGTCGGCCATTACTGCGCGTGAGTTGAAGAATTTTGAGTTGTCATCAACGTGAATTTTTTTCTCTAGTGCCTTTTTCTGGACTTTTAGCCGATTTGTGGCTTTCCACAGCCTTTTGAGTTGGTTTTACTTTTACCTAAAACACAGAGATACCTCATATTTGTGCTTTTTACACATTTCTAGTTTATAAAAGTTCAGGGAGAGAGAAGTTTTCAAAATTTCGTTGTTTGGAAACAGGCAAACGTCGGCCATTACTGCGCGTGAGTTGAAGAATTTTGAGTTGTCATCAACGTGAAAAGCTGAAAAGAAATTTTTACGTATTTTCTGTTTTCTGTGGGATTTCTAGGTATTCTGTATTTTTACAGGTAAAGAATTAATTAATTTAACCAAATTTTTACGTATTTTCTGTTTTCTGTGGGATTTCTAGGTATTCTGTATTTTTACAGGTAAAGAATTAATTAATTTAACCTAATTGACTGTAATTTGTCAACAAAGAAGTGTCAAGACTAAACTCAACGGTGAATGTGTTTCAGTGGTCAGAGGGTGTTTGGATCAAAGTATTTTTGATGTAAGTACCAATGCTACAGGTGTTTTCATGTTACCAGTCAAGTTATGAGTTCAACTTTCAACAAACCCCAAGTACCACCTCTCTAGGAATCTTCTGGTGCAACCTCACCCACAGGTCTATAGATATTGGAGTTGAAGTGTTCAACTCGGAGTTAATTTGAAGACTGTCTTTCAAACATAGTCTCCGAGCATTCTCGCAGGCTAATAAAAGAGACAACATGAAATTGTAGACCCCAGCCTTAATAGGTGCTTATAGAAGTTTTTGTCTACAAGTTCTTGAATTTTATAAGGTCCATCCATACAAAGTTAGAAATCCAAAAATTACAATACTTAAAACTATGAGTCACTGGACTGTTCTTAAAAATAGTCAAAATATGCTTGTCCATACAAAGTTAGAAATCCAAAAATTACAATACTTAAAACTATGAGTCACTGGACTGTTCTTAAAAATAGTCAAAATATGCTTGTAGCTCATAGTCATATTGACTCCTAGGAGTCCTAGGTCTACTATTGCATGTTCAGCAGCATCTACTTATTCAACTTGTTGGTCAACATTGGCTGACCATGTTTGTTATTTCACACTTGGGTACTTACTTTGGATATTATCTTGCATTTTTGTAATGAATTGTTAAAAAAATTACCGTTAATCCCAGTGTTAACATGCCAAGGGGGGGGGTGGGGGATTCTACAATAATATTTTTGTAGAAATATTCTTACAAGATTAACCACAGAGAGCTGGATCAAATTTGCCCAGAAACAAAAACTCTGGAGAAGGCTGGTTCATGGAGGTTTTGGGCCCTTGCAGCCCGGCAGTAGTAGTACAATAATATTTTTACTGTCCATTTGCAACAGGTTATATGTTCAAATTAGTCGTGCAAATGGTTTAGTAAACTAGTTCATAAGAACCCCAATTAGGTAGGTAGCAGTGTAAGAATTAGTATAAACTCAAGAGACCCTTGTCTAAGGCTAAAAACTAAAAATAGAGTGGAGGAGAGAGTGTAATGTATAGAGCAGTGTTTCCCAACCTTTTCTCTACGATCGCCCCCTTTCAGAATTTGTACAGATTATCGGAACTGTGATCGCCTTTTTTTTTTACTTTTGAGCTTCATGGTTAATGGCTCCCTTGGGCCTGGTGAGCTTTACAGAGGCTGGTTATGTCAGTCGCAAACCTCTCCTCTCAACAATGTTCAGCCTATTTCTCAGCTTTGTTTTCAAGTTGCCAAAATGGAAGTTTTTACACAATAATTATTTTTTCACTATCAATACTCAACTTCTGTGATTAGAGAGATAAAAACTAAACCGCATTACCGCACGCGTCAGGAGCAGAGCTGAATGAAACCAGGATCTCGGGATTGTTCGGCAAAACTCGGACGCACGTGCAATATTTTTCTCTCTCCTCTTCGGATTTATTTTTTAAGACCATTTTTGCCCCTAGATAGCCATCGCCCCCTTTATCGCTCCTTTTATTGATCACCCCCCATATCGCCCCCTAAGGCTTCATCGCCCCCATGAAAATCTCCATAGCCCCCAAGGGGGCGATATCGCCCAGGTTGGGAAACACTGGTATAGAGCATCAAAGCAGGTAAACAGAAGTGATGATAGTGAGAAGCAACAAGTTCAAAACACATAGAGCTGGGAGCAAAAAGCTCTATGCTCTTTGCTCTCCACTTTACTCACTAAGTAAGTCTATCAAAGATTGAATATAAATCTTTTTTTTTTGTCTGTTACAGTTTAGTGACAACTACCACCAGTGAAAATGCCAAAATCTGTAAGTATCTTTTTCTTGTTGTAAGTTAAACTATTGTACTTAAACTATGTCAAAAACTAATTTACGGTGCAAACAACACGCAAGTGTTACTTAAAGCATCTAATGGAAAAAAAAACTAATTTAAGCAATTAGCCAATCAGATTGCTGATTGAACCCTAAATGTAATCCAGCAAACCAGTTAAGTATGTAGAGTAAAACATACAAACCAAGTGTAAAATTGGCAGATTAAATCTTGGAACTCAACTTTTTTATTCAGTTGTGTCATGATTATGATGGACTTTGGACAAGATGTCTGATTTCTGAATGAACTTATCAAATTAGGTACCTATCCTTGAAGAAAAAAAAAAAAAAAAAAAAAACATGAAAGAAATTTTTTCCAAAAAAAAAAAAACCCAATTTTCTCCCAAAAAAAAAAAAAAAAAAAACATGTAAGTAATCTATTGCACAATAAACAGAACCACATTTTCTGCCAAAATACTTTGGAACTTGGGTACTTAAGTACCTACCTAATAAATTTAATAGTCAAGTGTGTAAAGTTAAATGTTTCTTATGTGTAGCCCAGTCAACTTGGGTTTGAAAAGACAAAAAAAAGTTTGATAGAGGAAATTGTAACTGCTAATGCTAAAGTCTTATCATTTCGAAAGCAAAGAGAGAAGGGAGATAGGATAGGAGAAAGCCAGCTGTTCCAAGAGGAAATCCTCCTTTGCTTGATTGAAGAGAAATAAATTGCTTTACAGCCAGCCTAGGGGGTCAATGAGACAAACATTCTTTATATCCACCGTAAGACCGTACTCACGCAGAAAATCCGCTCCGATGATGGGAGAGGTGACCTCTGCCACTGTGAATGCGAAGGGAAAGTTCCTGCGCAGGCCAATATCAAGCTGGAGCAACCGTTGGCCATACGTGTTGATACGGGAACCATTTGCCGCAAACAGCTCCAATGGTTGCTTGTTCCCACGTTCTGCAGGGCAAGGAGGTACCAAACTGATGTCGGCCCCAGTATCAACCAGGAAGAGGAGTCCTGTGATATTGTCTTTCACTCGGATACGGCAGGAATTGTTTCCCTCCTGAACTGCCGCTGATTGGTTAAGGAGGGGCTTTAGTTTCCCGAATGGTCCTTTTCGAATTGGCAGGTACTGGGCTCTTGGCACTTTCTTGCCTTTTCCCGGTATTTATAGTGTATACGGCAGTATCGCTTGGTGCTGGGAGTCTGTGATCTTGTGTTAGATCTAGAGCGAGATCCCCCCTGCTGCCCAGTCATAAATTTCTCCAATGTCATGGTAAGCTGTGCAACTTGTTGTGTGAGCAGAGTTAGAGGGTCCTGGGATGGACCAGCGGAAGGAGACGGTGAGACAGCTGAGACTGTGGGAGAGGGTTGCACAGAGTGCATCTTATCCGCAATGTCTGCCTGTTGTTGGAGTGAGAGGGATGTACTGAGCGCTTGGAGCATCTGCTGTGTGAGCGCCGGGAGCTTTTTAAGCCAGAGTCCTCGGATGAGGTTTTCTGGGACCTCTGCACCCGCCAGGTTCTGGATATCCCGCAGGAGCTGTCCTGGAGATCTGTCTCCGACCTCCATATGTCCCAGAAGCTTGGACAAACGCTCTTCCTCACTTTGTGTGAAGCGTTTGGTAAGTGCTTCCTTCAGCGCAGGATAATTCCGGGTTGCTGGGTTGCGTATCACATCTGCGACTTCTGCCAAGATCTCTGGGTCCAACCTAGCTGTCAGTTGGGTAAACTTTTGTTCGTCTGACAAAATATTGGCAACCGTGAACTGTGACTCCACAATGACAAAATATGTCACAGGGTCACCCTTGAAGAATTTTGGGAGTGCCAAAGACATGGTTGGTGGGAGAGCTGATACCGGAGGCGTGCTTGTTTCCGTCTTTACCAAAGGTTCCGTGTTCATATCACGTCAGGGTCCACCACTTTAGGGGATGTATGTTGGAGGCGTTGATTCCACCTGTGAATAACTCGAATCCCCTAAGAGAATATGTATGTAGAGAAAAACGACGGTATTGACTTTACACAAGAACTTGTTGGTTTATTGAACACAGAAAAGGCACTAGGAATAGTAAACTAGTTTACCCTGAAACTAGGAAAAAGGAAAGACTCCGGAGAGGGAAATTGGTAACAATTTTTAACTTGGAAAAGCGCTGTCGTCTCGGAAAAGTCGAAGTAAAACTGAACGGGATGCCGGAACACCCCCTGAAATTCGGGACTGTCCCGGCCAATTTGGGACATTTGGCAAGCCTAAATATAGGTAATCATCTCATCTTTGCCACCAGTTTGGTCCTAGTTTTAACATTTTTTTTTAATAGGTATGTTATTTTTTGTTAACAAAATAGTACTGGTTTCAACCCTATGTTATTTTGTATTGATGTATTTATATTATTTTCCTGCTTAATGTAAAGTTGACAAAATAAAAAGTGATATAATTTATAACAATAATGTGAACTTACTGTGGCTGTTATTTGCTGCTTCTGCTTCTCTGCCAGTATTATATTATTTTCCTGCTTAATGTTAAAGTTGACAAAATAAAAAGTGATATAATTTATAACAATAATGTGAACTTACTGTGGCTGTTATTTGCTGCTTCTGCTTCTCTGCCATTATGAACTCTTGTAGATCTTGGTTAGCAGAACCACTTGCCTCCAGTCCTGAACTAGGAGCTGTCTCTTCAAATGAAGACGTTCCAGAGTCTGACCCAAACCAACTCATTTTTATGTTGATTCACAAAGTGATGAAACTATTCAATGGTTGAGGAAAGCCTTCCTAGTTTCCTTATCCTGTGGAAGGAAAGTTTTGGTTTGAGATAGGTAACAGTGATGGAAGATGAACTGTTCCAATGGTTTTGGAAGGATTGTAAAATGGGGGAGGGCTAATCGAAGGAGGTTGGAATACGGGACTACCTTGTACTTGAACGTAACACGAGCTTACCTAGCTGATACAAGAACCAGGAACAGCAGGATTAACAGGAAATACAGGAATCGAAAAAAAAAAGAATGGAACAATCCTTATCCTTATCACGGTAAAGGTAAACGCCGTAAACGGATTCACATTCACAGTCACGGATTTCACATTTCACGGTTCTCGGCATGCAAAGGATTCGTTTGTTTACATCAAGGAGGTCACGAACAAAGGAGTACTAAAAAATGCTTCACTTTTTTGCTCTCGTCGTCGCACTTACATCCATCCAGTATTTACCTCCTTGATGTTTACCCGATTAGTGCTGCACTCTACAGTTCAAGTTTTCAACTAAATTAATACAAATTGAGATGGGTTTCCCAGTTGGTATTGTTCACTTCTTCGGAGATGAAACGATGTTTTTTGTCAGCCTAGGCTCTAGTAATTTTGGAAGGCAAAACGCCTGTCTTGTTAGCGCTATTTCGCGGGTTCAATTCCCGCTCGGGATGAAATTTATCCCAAACAAAAAAGGACCTTTCCTGGAACGTCTACCTTTTTACTGTAATTCTTATCATTCCTCCTCTTGATCTAACAATTCTCTTCCTATTAGTCTCCTCCCTTTGATTTTGAAACGATAAGACCTACGTTATTACTCACAATACTCACTGCTTCTTCGGTCAGTCAAACCTCTTGGAAAAAAGTTTGTATTAACTTTATAGTCAACCAACATGAGACTGTTAAGTTTAAGGTTAGCCCTACCGACACCTTTGCAGGCAAGGGTCTCTTTCAAGAGTTAACACAATTATTCAATTTCAGAGTTAATGGTTGCTAGGGAGTTCCATTTATCGATACTCGTTGCTAAGGGATATCGATTTCTCGCCTAGGAAGGTAAACATACTTGGAGATTTTTCAGTCGTACAGAAAATTTGTTCAGAGAAGTCTAGAAGAAATTTAGGAAGCCTATTTTCAAGAAGCCTAATTTAGAGAAGTTTTTTGTGGATTTTATAGAGAAGTTTTTTATTAGAAGTTAGAAGAGGCATTTAAAGAAGTTATAGTGAAAAGTGTATAGTTTTGAATATCTTCAAAGAGACAATTTGTATAAAGTTATAGAATTTTGATAGAAAACATTGTGACATTTCAAGTTATATTTTGCCAATAAAATTACCATTATTGTTATTTGAAAGTAATACCCTGAAGTTCCTCTCTGTGCTAGTGAGTTCATGAGTAACCCTTCAGCAGGAGAACATCTTCCCCCAACTGTGTGGTGAATCCCCCAAACGCCAAACTCACAATCGCTTCCACTGCCGTCCTTTCGCCACATAGTTTATGGTAGCAGAGCGTGGTTACTTGTGAATGTCGACTGACATCACCTATGGCTCTGGTGCTGCAGAAGCGAAACTTCAATAGAAGCAAGAACGAGTTGGTGAACTTGGAGAAGGCGATAGAGGCAGTCAAAAATGGCCCTCTTGGAGATTACAATTACGAAGCTGTAAGATTTAAGCTTAATTATTTTGACATCACCTATGGCTCTGGTGCTGCAGAAGCGAGCCTTCAATAGAAGCAAGAATGAGTTGATGAACTTGGAGGAGGCGATAGAGGCAGTCAAAAATGGCCCTCTTGGAGATTACAATTACGAAGCTGTAAGATTTAAGTTTAATTATTTCTCAGATAGACTGAAGATATACGAGACTAGGAAGAATGAGCTGAAGACAGCTGTCTCCGAAGATGATCTCGATAATCTGATCCCAAAGGAGGGAGAAGATTTGTATAAGAAGCTTTCTTCATGGTTAGTAGAAATAGAAGAATCATTGACAAGGTACCAGATTTTGAGAGGAAAGAAGATGGAAGATTGCTTCATGGTTAGTAGAAATAGAAGAATCATTGACAAGGTACCAGATTTTGAGAGGAAAGAAGATGGAAGATTATGAGGAGCTGCTGCTTGCTTATGTTGCTGATGAGTATATTAGCCCTTTGGATGACCCATTTCCAGATGAAATATTTGATTGCTTATGTTGCTGATGAGTATATTAGCCCTTTGGATGACCCATTTCCAGATGAAGTACTTGATCGTGATGAGTTCACAGAAGAAACCTGTGACATAGCTGAAGAAGAGGAGCTGATGCTCCATGATGATATCTATTGATGACCCATTTCTAGATGAAATATTTGATTGTGATGAGTTCACAGAAGAAACCTGTGATACAACTGAAGAAGAGGAGCTCCATGATGATGTTAACCCTGATATATTTGATTGTGATGAGTTCACAGAAGAAACCTGTGATACAACTGAAGAAGAGGAGCTCCATGATGATGTTAACCCTGATGGTGAGATTTCTCCTTCCAGTATGGAGACTGGAACAGAGTGCCCTGATTCAGTGGAGACCATGGAAGAAAATCTTGTCCCTGAGAGTTGTGCGAGTGAAGGCTACGTCACATTATTGGAAACTAATACTCCAGAGTTGGAGATGGGTAAAACCCCTTTGGATTTGAACTGTGACAGTTCTGTTGTAGTTGTGAGTGTGAACGTGCCAGACGCTCTGGTAGACAAACCGGCGGTTTACGGGCCCTTATTTGATACACCAGAATTCTTTGGTTATTTGTATTTTATATTTCTCAGACATTGCTTATTGTTGTTAATGTATAAAATTTTCAGCTCTCCCAAGACACCACGGAAGGCGATGGTGTCTCTAAGTGTCGCGCGAGTGATGGCTCCGACACGTTATTGGCAATGACTACTCCTGAGTTGGAGTCGGGTAAAAACCCTTCTGAAATGACGTCTTGGACGGGTTGGAAACACTGCCAGGGACGACTCCATGCTCCTTGAGGAGGCCTTGAATTGAACTAGGGATACTAGGTTCCATGGCAGAGATGCTAGTGGAGACTGATGCAACCAAGGAAGCTCTGGTTCTCTGATTGGTCAGAGATCAATGTAAAGCGCGGCAAGATATTCAGTTCGATGAAGTTGGTTAAGTTTATCCCTATTTCATATCTGTGTCCAAACCAATAACTTGCCAAGCTATTTTCCTATATTTAGTTGAGCGCTTTTGTTCCACAGGTTTCAAGTGGGTTAATTACCTCGGAGTTTTCTTGTGGCCAATATTCAGCTTTCGAATTTTCAATGATTGTAAATATTTTTGCTTTGGTGCTCACTCAACTTTTTGTCAACTTTCGGATGTTGTAAGCTTTGATTTTGGAATTTTGCACAAAGCTTACTCAATTTTTCCTATTGTACAAATGTTTACACTTTTTCATGTATTAAGCCTTAGAGGGCTCATTTCCGGTGGGGAATGTCGCGAAAGTCGCGATTTAAACACGAGAGTGTTTGATAATTATTAAATTTAACTCAATGGTTGCTAGGGAGTGTAAAATATTGATACTGGTTGCTAGGCAGATATCGATTTTTCTCGCCTAGGAAGGTAAACATACTTGGAGATTTTTCAGTTCGTAGAAAATCTGTCTAGAGAAGTGTCTAGAGAAAATTTACTAGAGAAAATTTAGGAAGCCTATTTCGAGAAGCCTAATTTTGGAGAAGTTTTTTTAGAGAAGTTTTTATTAGAAGATATTAGAAGAGACATTTAAAGAAGTTATAGTTAAAAGTGTATAGTTTTTGAAGTACCTAAAAGAGACAATTTGTATAAAGTTATAGTAGAAGTTTGTAGAAGACGTTGTGACATTTCAAGTTATATTGTGAATAAAATTATCTACTTATTGTTATATGAAATTGACACCCTGAAGTTCCTCTCTGTGCCTAAGTTTATGAGTAACCACCCTTCAGGAGAACATCTTCCCCCAACTGTGTGGTGAATCCCCCAAATGCTAATCAGCTAATCACAATCGCTTCCACTGCCGTCCTTTCGCCACAGGGGGGGTTCTACAATAATATTTTTGTAGAAATATTCTTACAAGATTAACCACAGAGAGCTGGATCAAATTTGCCCAGAAACAAAAACTCTGGCAAAGGCTGGTTCATGGAGGTTTTGGGCCCTTGCAGCCTGCAGTACTTAGTAGTACAATAATATTTTTACTGTCCATTTGCAACAGGTTAAGTATATGTTCAAATTAGTCATGCAAATGGTTTAGTAAACTAGTTCATAAGAACCCCAATTAGGTAGGTAGCAGTGTAAGACTTAGTATAAACTCAAGAGACCCATGTCTAACACCCGTATTTATGAACAAGTTCTTCAGATCGTTCTGAGAATTTACTTGAGAAAAAACGTACTCAGAGGTAATCACGTTCTGAGCCGGTTCCAAATAGAATGGTATTTATAAACAAGTCCGATAAGGGGTAAGACCGGTTTTACCTAAGATGATACTAAGCGTGTGGTACGCGTTGGCAACACTGTAATTTTACCCGGGATTTGTCAAAACAAGTATTTTCATTTGGAATGATAGCATGTTGCATGCACTAGTTCCCCACGGATCACTGAAGTTAGGTAACGTTGCGCGTGGTTAGTACCTGGATGGTGACCATCTGACCCCTATACCTACCTACCTTGAATTTTTGGTCATTTATCATTTGATTTTGAGTTCTAACTAGGTGCGTTTTTGTTTTATTTCTTTTCATAAAGTTTGTTTTTTCTTTAAATATTATAGATGAATTTAATCAATTTTTGTTTCACTATCGTGAAAATGAGTACCTACAACTTGGCTCGGGCTCCCAAGAGATACTTGCGAGATCCAGGAGAATACATGATTATTTTATTTATATTATTTTCTTTATTATATCAAAATAAACATTAAAGAAATAATAAATTAAAATTGTAACATGGTTTTTTTAATAGGTAGGTAATCGTAAATATTTAAAAAATAAATTCAGATAAAAATAATTAGCATTAACAGGACTTACTTTTTTATAAAGTTCTATCTACAACTGAGATAGCTGTATGGTGAGCTTTAGAGTGGTTTAATGAATTTTAGGAAAAATTAGCATTAATCAG